>NC_134357.1:71415670-71493170 GCF_048569485.1 Anomaloglossus baeobatrachus
GGATATAAGGTGGCATAAACATATTGATTTATATTAGTGAGTCATGTCCGAACCTGCTGGATTTGTGTCTTATTTTCTTCCTTTACTACATCAGTTATTACAGCCTTCCTAATATTTTATTATGCATACCGTATATATATATATATATATATATATATATATATATATATATATATATATATATACTGTGATAACACGCTCCGGGATCGCCTTTGCTGGGTTCAAAGGGCACGTATTCACCTCAGGCAGACAGCCGAATTCAAGGTGTAACTGACGCTTGGTCAGGTTTATTGCAGTGAAGCATAAACAAAAAGAAAAAAAACACCAACAAAATAAATCCTTGCCTGTCCGGCACTAACTATACACGGTGTTATCCTAACTACCAACTGGAGGGCTTCTCCCTTCCAGCTAAACCATACAAACATCAGGCACTGCTCCTCACAAGTGTCTGCTACACAGACAGGCTTACTGTGTTCCCAGATGGAGACCCTCCCCCAACTTCCCAGATTCCTTTTACCTCCGTCCTTCACCTCCCATTAATCCATTAGTAGCCAGGTGATCCTGGCCAGGCTAAGTCACATAGGACCGATACCGGGGTGAGATATACCTGCCCTCATCCACTAATCCCACATGAGTCTCACATATCCCCCCCCTCTGCTCAGACCACTGCAGCTGAGCAACAGCACCCACAAAACAGTGCACACGAGACAGGGCATCAGCATTCCCCATCCGCACCCCCGGGCGGTGCTCCACTGTAAAACGGTAGGCCTGAAGTGCAAGGAACCACCGGGTCACTCGGCCATTCCGTTCCCTATTCAAGTGCATCCACTTGAGAGGGGCATGGTCAGTGATCAGCCGGAACTTCCTTCCAATCAAGTAATATTTAAGGGACTCTAGAGCCCACTTAATGGCTAAGCATTCTTTTTCCACTATGGCATAGTTGCGTTCATGCTTATTAAGTTTCCGACTAAGATAAAGGACCGGATGTTCCTCTCCGTCCTTCAGTTGTGACAATACAGCCCCTATACCGGCATCAGAAGCGTCCGTTTGGACCACGAACTCGCTGCGGAAGTCAGGAGTCATTAGCACAGGTTGAGAGCAAAGAGCTAGTTTTAAGTTATGGAAGGCTTCTTCGGCTGCCGTGGTCCATTTGATCATGACAGAGTCTTTCCCTTTGGTAAGGTCCGTCAGGGGAACAGCGGTAGCCGCAAAATTGGGAATGAACCGTCGGTAGTAGCCGGCTATTCCCAAAAACGCTCTCACCTGCTTCTTGTTGACTGGTTGCGGCCATTTCTGAATGGCTTGTATCTTGTCAATCTGGGGTTTAACAATTCCCCTCCCAATTACGTATCCCAAATACCGGGCTTCTTCCAGCCCGATATGACATTTCTTGGGGTTTGCTGTTAGACCCGCCTCCCGCAGGTCCTCAATCACAGCCTCTAGTTTCTGGAGGTGCGTCTCCCAGTCCAGGCTGTAAATGACTGTCATCCAAATACGCAGAAGCATACTGCCTATGGGGCCTCAGGACTCGGTCCATCAACCTTTGAAAGGTTGCCGGTGCCCCGTGTAGTCCAAACGGCATATACACATACTGGTATAAACCTTCCGGTGTAGAAAACGCGGTTTTCTCTTTAGCAGCCTCTGTTAGCGGGATCTGCCAATAGCCCTTCGTTAAGTCTAGGGTCGTGATATACCGGGCTTTTCCAAGCCGATCTATTAATTCATCGACCCGTGGCATAGGGTATGCATCAAATTTGGAGACCGCATTTAATCTCCTGAAGTCATTGCAGAATCTAATGGAGCCGTCTGGTTTCGGTATTAACACAATCGGACTCGACCAGGCGCTATGCGATTCCTCGATTACACCTAACTCCAACATGGTCTTCACTTCTCGGGAGACAGCTTCCCGCCGAGCCTCCGGTATTCGGTAGGGCTTTACCTGAACTGTTACCCCAGGCTCTGTTATGATGTCATGTTTAATGAGAGTGGTCTGCCCGGGCTTTTCCGAGAAAAACTCGTGATTGTTGATTACAAACTGCTTGACGTCGGTCTTTTGCCGCTCCGACAGAGTCTCCGCCGTCCCGACATCCGGTATGGTCTGCTTGCAGACCGGAAGGGCCAGACCTGCTGACAGAGCTGGACGGTCCTTCCAGGGTTTTATCAGATTCACGTGATAAATCTGTTCAGGCTTCCTTTTACCAGCCTGGTACACTTTGTAGTTTACCTCACCCACCCGTTCCTTAATTTTCAAAGGGGCCTTGCCACTTTGCCAGAAATTTGCTTTCTGCCGTGGGGACCAGGATCAACACCCTATCTCCGGGTGCAAAAGTACGGATCTTGGCCCCCCTATCATAAATCCTTTTCTGTGCTCCTTGAGCCTGTATCATATGCTCTTTAACGATGGGCATCACCGCCGCAATACGGTCCTGCATTTGGGTTACATGGTCTATTACGCTTTTGAACGGGGTGACCTGTCCCTCCCAGGTTTCTTTAGCGACATCTAACAGTCCACGGGGACGTCGGGCGTACAGAAGCTCGAAAGGAGAGAACCCGGTGGAAGACTGGGGCACCTCCCGGATGGCAAAAAGCAAATACGGGAGTAAGTAGTCCCAGTTCTTCCCGTCCTTGTCTATCGCCTTACGGAGCATCTGTTTCAAAGTTTTGTTAAACCGTTCGACCAGTCCGTCCGTTTGAGGGTGATACACGGAGGTGCGTAACTGTGCTATTTGTAACAGCCTGCAGAGTTCTTTCATTACTTTAGACATAAAGGGGGTTCCTTGGTCTGTGAGTATTTGTTTTGGGACACCAACCCGACTAAACACATGGACCAGCTCCTTGGCAATGGTCTTGGTGGCCGTGTTACGCAAAGGGATGGCCTCGGGGTAACGAGTGGCATAATCCAAGATGACAAGGATGTGCTGGTGTCCTCGTGCAGACTTGGGGAGGGGTCCAACTAAATCCATCCCAATTCTCTCAAATGGGATCTCGATGATAGGCAGAGGTACTAAGGGGCTACAGAAACGGGGCCTAGGCGCAGAGATTTGGCAGTCAGGACAAGACTCGCAATAGGTGCGAATATCGTGATGCATGCCGGGCCAAACAAAACAGTGTAATATCCTTTCGGTAGTTTTCTGGACCCCCAGGTGTCCCCCTATCATGTGTCCGTGTGCCAGGTCCAACACTCTCCGCCTGTAGGCTCTCGGCACAACCAATCGTTGTACTGTGTCATCCCCCTTCTTCTCTATCTGATAGAGAAAGTCATTCTCCAGTGCCATGTAGGGGTAAGACAGCCTAGTACCTGCATCCACCTGCACCCCGTTTATCATTTTAACATTTTTTATAGCCTGAGAAAGGGTAGGATCTCTCATTTGCTCACTTTGGAAGTCATCTTTCTGGACTTCCAAATTCAGCCAAGAGGAAGGGGGACAGCCACCCGTGTCCGCCTCTGCCCCGGGTTCATCGGAATCACCCGCCAGAACTGAAAAGGGGAACTGGGGGTTGTTTTCAGCGGATTCCTCCTCTGAACCCTCTTGTGGGGCATCCTCTAGTGGCTCCGGGCCCACACAAGGTGTGGGAGAAGGATCATCCGTGCGGCTACCCTGGGGTACTAATTGGTTCTCCCACAACTGCCAGAAGTGGGGAAAATCCCTGCCCAAAATGATATCATGCAATAGTGCTGGTACTAGTCCCACCTTATGATGCACAGACCCATAGGGCGTAGTAATGCAGGAGACCGTTGTGAGGTACGAGCAGGTGTCTCCATGCACACATGTCACAGAAAATTTATCTGACGGTCCCATCGGGACTGCCACCAGACTGGCCTTTACCAGAGTCACCACACTTCCCGAGTCTAATAGTGCAACAACAGTATTGCCATCAATGGACACTTCACACAGGTGTTTTTTCATATCGCCTTGACATGCAGCAACACACACTACCCGTGCAACCATAGCCCTGCGTTTTTCAAAGTCCGTGACATCACACTGCATCGGTTCTGCAGTTACTGGACAGTTTGCAGCAATGTGGCCCGCCTCCTGGCAGCGGAAACACCTCACGGGCCCCTTGCTAAGACCATAGTTTGGCACCTTAGCCCTCACAGGGCCAGCAGTCCTGTTTTCCTCCTCCACTGCCTTAGGATATTTTCCTCCTCCCCATGACCCTGGAACAGTCTTACCAGATCCTCGTCGAGAAGGGGAAGAGCGAGGATGTGTAGCATCGTCCATAAGTCCTTCTGCCAAGGAATAACGCTCCACTAGATCCACTAGCTGATCCGCTGTCGTGGGGTTTCCATGGCTTACCCACCTCTTCAGAGATGGCGGTAGAGCTCTTAGGTATTTATCAAGAACGATTCTTTGTACCATCTCTGGCGCCGTCAGAACCTCGGGCTGTAGCCATTTCTTGGTCAAGTGAATGAGGTCAAACATCTGTGACCGCGGTGGTTTATCGGGCTGATAAGTCCATTGATGAACTCTCTGTGCTCGCACGGCCGTCGTCACTCCCAGCCGGGCAAGGATCTCGGCTTTTAGTTTATCAAAGTCATGCGCTGCTTCAGGCTCAAGATCAAAGTAGGCTTTTTGTGCCTCACCTGCCAGAAACGGTGCAAGCAAGTCGGCCCATCGCTCCTTTGGCCACTTTTCCCGCTCCGCCGTCCGTTCAAACGTGGTCAGGTAAGCTTCCACATCGTCCTCTGTGGTTAATTTCTGCCAGCACCGACTCACATGAATCACCCTCTGGTCAGCCTCCGCATTACTCTCCGGTACGGTCGCCAGACGCTGCGCCACCTGCTGCAAAAGTTGGCGGTCTTTAACCGTCGATTCCACCAGTTCCTTCAACTGTGCCGACATCAAGCGATTAGCCTCTTGCTGCACAGCTGCGGATTGTACCAGCGCTTTCACCACGTCATCCATTATGATGCGCTGTAACGTGCTGCCCGCGTTCTCCACCACAATGTGATAACACGCTCCGGGATCGCCTTTGCTGGGTTCAAAGGGCACGTATTCACCTCAGGCAGACAGCCGAATTCAAGGTGTAACTGACGCTTGGTCAGGTTTATTGCAGTGAAGCATAAACAAAAAGAAAAAAAACACCAACAAAATAAATCCTTGCCTGTCCGGCACTAACTATACACAGTGTTATCCTAACTACCAACTGGAGGGCTTCTCCCTTCCAGCTAAACCATACAAACATCAGGCACTGCTCCTCACAAGTGTCTGCTACACAGACAGGCTATCTGTGTTCCCAGATGGAGACCCTCCCCCAACTTCCCAGATTCCTTTTACCTCCGTCCTTCACCTCCCATTAATCCATTAGTAGCCAGGTGATCCTGGCCAGGCTAAGTCACATAGGACCGATACCGGGGTGAGATATACCTGCCCTCATCCACTAATCCCACATGAGTCTCACAATACACATACATATATATATACATACCGTGTTTCCCCGATAGTAAGACGTAGTGGGGGTTTTGGGGGGGTCGGCTAATGTAAGACGTACCCCGAAAGTAAGACATAGTAAACGAAAATCGTTATTTATTTTTTTTTATTTTTTTTCTTCTTTACAGTACCGGCCGAGCGCCCAGTTGAGCGCCCTGATATGCCGGTGGCCGAGCGCTCAGCTGAGAGCTGTCACATGCCGGCGGTCGGGCGCTCAGCCGAACGCTCGGCCACCGAGAAATGTTGCAGTAATGTTGTCCGTGGTCCATCAGGACAACGGACAACATGCAAAAACACGCAGCCTCAGTGCCCTCATGTGCAGCAATCGCGGCAAGTCCCCATACGGTACATTGCATGGAGACTTGCTGCGATTGCTGTGGGATTTTTTTCCAATATAAGACATACCCCGAAAGTAAGAATAGTGCGACTATTGGGGGTAAAAAGAATGTAAGACACTGTCTTACTTTCGGGGAAACACGGTATATATATATATATATATATATATATATATATATATATATATATATATATATATATATATATATATATAATAATTTCTTTTTTTTTTTTTTTACCTATACAGGAGAATGTTTTGCTGGGGTCCATGCTTACGTTCTCCCCGCGGGCATCGGCCAGGCCAGATCCGGAATCTTTCAGAAGCAGATCATTCAGAATGGGGGTCAGGCTTACAGCCAGTTGTGGCCGGAGGTGACACATGTTATAGTGGATGAAGGAATGGACTGTGATCGCGCCTTCAGACTGATGAAGTGGCAGAAGCTCCCGGCGGGTGTGCAGCTGGTGAAGTGCAGTTGGCTAAGCTTATGTATTAATGAGAAGAAGATTGTAAACACGGCCGGGTACAGCATCTTCATCCCAGAGAGGTATTCCCGTAGTATTACTTCAGGATCATTGCAGGCGGTTTTGTATCTGCCTTCTCACATAAGAGGAACACAAGGCTAGTTTCACACATCCGGCTTTTTGCCGGATTCGGCGGACTCCGGTACAGTGTGATAAAGTACAGTGGCAGTGCGGCAACCTCCGAGTCACATGCTCCGGTCACATGACAGCATGTGACCGGCGCTTATCTCGCTGCCATTGTACTGCATACACTGTACTGGAGTGCGCCGAATCTGGCGAAAAGCCGGATGTGTGAAACGGCCCTAACCCATGTAATACTTATTCAAGCAGATATCTCACATGTCTGTGTCAATTAAGTATAGTGAATAAATTGGGACTTTACGTTAGGAAGAATTCCAACTTTTTCATTGTAATACTTAGTATGGAATGCTGGTAAAGTTGAGCAAAAAGATTTGCAGGACCCTTGTTCACAGTAGTTTGTGCCCCCTGGATCAGAACCGTGCGAGCTTCATTTTACTTTCCGGTGCCTTTTCTGGTTAGTAAAGCTGGCGCAACGTCATGCTTAGGTCCTCTTGCTTTGTCATGACGTCACGGGGCCTACTCATGGGTTGAGCCGCTGGGGATGACAGTAGGTCCTACTGGGAAGAGGTTTGCATAGACTACCCATGTGGTTGCAGGACAAGAGTCCTGTCAATTCTTCTGTTCAACTCTACACTCCGGCCTTTCAGATGAATAGCTACCCATGTAATACAGTGAGAGAATGAGGCCACCAGGGCGAGGAGCGCTCTTTGTTAATGGCCCCCTGTTCTGCTGTTCTGACTAATCGAGGAGGCTTCTTATATGATGCCCACTGGGGTTGTCGTCAAAACATTTACTAATTTTAGTATTTTACAAATTCTGGGACATGGGACATATGTTACATGGTCACAACGGATCCGTGGTTTTTGTGATTTCTTTTTCATACTGACAATTGACCTCATCGGGTCGTCTGCTATTTGAAAAGGTCAACTTCATAAGCTTTGGGTTGTATAAGAAATAAAAAAAAAAATGCATTCTCCCCTCCTGGACCAGCGCCGCTCCTCTGCACTTGGTTTTATGTGCCATGCAGATTTCCGGACATCATCTCCAGCGGGGGCGTCACGTGAGTGCTTTAGCCAATGAGCACCACCTTCACATTCAGTCCAAAGGGGAATTAACACTTTTCTTCCTGCTTCGAACCAAATTCTTAGAGCCTTCTATAAAGTACTGGAAATCCATATAAATATAAATATAAGGCAGGAAAAAGTCCCATAAATATAGCAGCGGTTTTACTAGGAAAATAAAGTGCTTAGTGCTAAGACCACTTTTTAATAAATATCAATCTATTTTTCATATACAACAAAATGCACAGTGCAGATTATAAATATCCAAATGATATGCTACATATGAAAAAGATCCTGGTATAGTTATTCTATGCAATGAAATATTATGGCCATATACTAATTTGTAAGGAGAATTATACCTACAAAGTGGTCTTTGAATGATCCAAAAGTATGCTGCTAATGCCCCGACGCGCATTTCAGCGATCCTTTCCTCAGGGGGTGCTCAAGGATCGCTGAAATGCGTCGGGGCATTAGCGGCATACTTTTGGATCATTCAAAGACCACTTTGTAGGTATAATTCTCCTTACAAATTAGTATATGGCCATAATATTTCGTTGCATAGAATAATTATACCATGATCTTTTTCATATGTAGTATATCATTTGGATATTTATAATCTGCACTGTGCATTTTGTTGTATATGAAAATTAGATGGATATTTATTAAAAAGTGGTCTTAGCACTAAACACTTTATTTTCCTAGTAAAACTGCTGCTATATTTATGGGACTTTTTCCTGCCTTATATTTATATTTATATGGATTTGTATTAAATATTTATTTTAATTATTGAATAAAAAATTAATTTTAACATCATTTACATCATCATTTCCTTTATTTTTTTTAATCCGTTTTTTTATATTTAATGAAATTTAATGGTAATATTTATACGGAAATTTTGATTATTAAAGTACTGGAAATGTAGCAGGCATTTGAGGGTCCCAGTACATAAGGTGCTCATACACATTAGATGAACAAATCCTGAACATACTGACCATTTAATGCATGTCGCCCCCCCAAAGCTGTCGCAGGTTCCGCACCTCTCCTTTTTCAGAAAGCCTGCAGGTTCATATATACATTGGGCCAGGAATAGCAATAATGTAAGGTGTCTGTCCCCCTTATATATTGGCTGCAAGTAAGAGTCTGTATATAGCTGATCCCTGTAAATATTACTGCATTGCTATTGTCACCCATACCCACTGTCCCGGCAGCTGCACACCCAGAGTCCGGTTAGTATTTCTGACTTTGTGAAGCTGCGCTCAGTTTTCCCAGAACTTACTCCTGAGGTCCCTATTATCACATAATAATCATGTTCCCCCCTATACTCTGGTATGTGCCCCGTGGGCATAAAAGCGCTAAGTCTGAAACTTCAATAGAGCCACAAATAAAGATGATTCTTGAAATGACTATAATTGTGCGGCAGGTACCTGGATGTGAAGGACGAGGCAGAGCCAGAACAAAGGCACACCGACATTGTGATCGACGGGAAATCGGATGATGAACAAGCCACAGCCGGCTGCTCACACGCCGAGCCGGCTTCTGATGTCTCCAAACTGAGTGACAGCAAAGACATGAAAGCACAGGTGAGGTGTGCAACATCATCCCCCCCCTCGTTGTGTGATTCATCGGTTTATTGAATGATTAGGAATATACACTATAGGGACAAAAGTGGTTTTTTAGTTCATCCCAAATGTGTTATATAGGGTTGGGGTCAGGGCTTTGTGCTGCTGGTCATGTTCTTACTGTCAAACTCCCCAAACCATGTGTATATGGATCTTGTGCTCTGGCCACAGTCATGAGAAATCAAAAAGGACCTTTCCCCAAACCATTCCCAAAAAGCTAGAAGCTGCAATTGTCCAAAGTGTTTTTCTTTCGCTTTAAGATTTCTCTTCACTGAACTAAAGGGTCGAAGCCGACCCCCTAAAACCAACCTCCTAGTATTATCCCTCCTGCCCAAAGTTTAAACTGGTGACACGCCCAAATTGAGGGCCGGGGGTACCCACAACCAGGCCGGACTAGTCCGGGGACGTCAGCGGTGGCGGGGTCCAGCTCCGTGACCCTGGCGGTGTCTTTTAAATAATAAAGGGGATGATGATGGGAGTTGTATTTTTAGAGATTTTTAACGTTCGTGACGTCACCTGTGGTTTTGCGGCTATATGAGCCGCCGCAACGCTGTGGGTTTCCCAGGGCAGATGATGAGGGCGCAGCTGAGGTGTTTTACTCCCCACAGGTGGAGTGAGGCCCCAAGATAACCGTTGATTAAATGAAAAGTCTATGGTGGCAGGTTGTGATGCAGGAGGAATGGAGGCGACACCAGGGCTTTGCAATAAGTCTTTTACTCACGGTACTGGTTCAAGCTTTACAGCCTTTTTAGTCCATCCACAGTGTGCTGGGATCCCCAGTGATTGACAACCACCGATTCCGAATCAGTCCGAGACCACTACCGGTACACCCTTTGTTTGCCTTTCCTGGACGTCTCTCTGCGCTGACTTTCACCCTCCTGTCCTGTGCCTCCACACACAGTGCCCTGAGCCAGGGGCCGCGGACCTGCAAAGGGACATCTGGCTCCCTGATCTTCTGTGACCCCCTTCCTGCGGATTCGTGTGATGCTTGTGGCCCAAAGGTGTGTACAGCCACCCTGGCCTCCGGTGTTACTAGGAAGTCCTGCAGTATCGTCCTAGCCTAGGGACCAGGACCCCATTTGTGACCAATCCCTCCACCTTGAGCTGTTGCCTGTGAAACGTGACTATAGGGGTGTCTGACACTTCCCCTAAGTCACCGGGATTCTTTCGTTCATCACCTCAGAGCAGAGCAGGACCCCTGGGGTCCAGACCCCTAGTCAGTCTCCTCCCTCCTCCTGACTGACTGCCTCTGCTTAACCGCCAATTTTCAAAACTTAGCCCCACCCCTTTTACCGCAGACAACTCACCCACTAAGCTCCTCCCCCTGGATGGTTCTAGATACAGTGCACAGGGCTTAAGTGCCATAACCAGACTACAGGTCGCATTAATGGGACCTGCCCCGGCCCTGATCCAATGTGTGAGCTAATAATTGGGTGTCTGCAAGTTTTCGGTGTGGGAACCGATAGATGGCCTCTTTCTTACCCAGGATGGGGCACCACACCTCTGACTGAGGTGCAGTACCTCTGTGGCGATGGCAGTTTCAGGGGCGCCACACTGGCATAATACAGTCAGCCTGGTACTGTCCTCCTGTCATTCACCAAACCTAGACACCAGATAGAGAAGTGTGAGTTATCACTTCACCAAACACATTTTCACCGCTCCATACTCCAGTGTTGCCTTACTTTACACCCCTACATCCGACGCTCAGCATTGTGCTTGGTGATGTAAGGCTACATGTAGCTACTCGGCCATGGAGCTGCCGGCTGGGTGCAGTGTTTGTGCTCATGTTAATTACAGATGAAATTTGGACTCTCCAGTTTCGGAGTCAGCAGAGCATTGGTGACTTTTGTGCCCCCTGCCCCTCAGCACTCGGTCCCTGGCTCTGTACATAACGTGGTCTCCAGCTGAGTTGCTGTGGTTCCTTCCGTTTCCAAATTATATCACACATAGGTGATGGTGGAAGATTTAGGAGGAAAGAAATGTCATAATCTGACTTGTTACACTGGTGGCTTTTATTATAGGACCGCACTGGTGTCGGGGAGATCTTTCACACCAGCTATTCTGTCACTAATGTTAGTGAAGACGGACAGCATGGCGAGGGACCGGATGTTATACACCGGGGACAATCAGACTGAGTGAAAAACGTGAATTAAGAAACCTTTCCCTTTACTTTTGCCTTTAGTGTGTGATAGATCGGTGCATCGCCAATACCAATAACTTGAGGTATCCTCTTCTACAATAACATTCGGACTGTCCCCGATGGAATAGTATCTGGAACAAGTCGCTAGGTCTCCTGATTTGCCCATATTGAATGGTCCCCAGAATGTAAAGCAATGATTGATCTAGGTTGTTTCTTGGTACAGAGCCTTTACCGTTTTGTTCCGGGGCATCCACTAGAGCACCAGGTCCAAAGCTGTTTCCTCAATGAAAGGGCACACATTTTATGCACAGGTTTTTGGCTTGCTTAAACAACCTCGTACCAGCTGGTTTATCTTCATATTACCCCATACTATACATTAGTTGCAATATATAGTACTTTTATCTTAATATATAATATCTGGGATACTTTCATTGCATGGGAAGGCCCCTGATGACAACGCCAGTGATGAAGAAGATGTTGGAGTGACACAAGGAGACCTGGACGCATTGATGTTTGGTCAGCAGCTTTTAAAAATCAAAGATGTTGATAAGACAACTGAAAGTTCAGGCACGGTGGCGGGAAGATGGGTCTGCGCCCACTCATCCGAGAGTAAGAAGGAGAATCATAACCAGGTCATCACAGACAAGCTGGAGGTGCTGGCCAAGGCTTATTCTGTGCAAGGAGACCGATGGAGATCTTTGGGTTATTCTAAAGCTATAAATGCTCTGAAGAGTTACCATAAACCCGTGACGTCAGCGCAGGTAAGTGACCCCAATGTATCAACATTTAGGCCACCTACATTTCAAGGGAACCAACCACCAGGATTTTGCTATATGAAGTAAAGGCAATGCCTTACTGGCACTAGGACACTGAATCCAAGCATACCATTTGTTGAAAGATCCAATGCTTGGTTGCTAAAATATCTTTAATCAAAGTTGCAGAAAAGCACTGCACTTTGATTGGTCTGTGTATCCAGGGGTGGGTCTTTGGGGGCTAGGTCCTTGGTGTACAGTTTATTCCTCCTCCTGCATCTTGTATTGCACACCAAGAACAGCAATGGTGGTATTTAAATAAAGAAAAGGGGGCAAGCAGTACAAAATGCAGGAAGAGCAATATACACTGTGGACCCGACCCACAAAGGCCCGCGCCTGATGCACACGTCAATCAAAGTGCAGTGCATTTCTGCAACTTTGATTAAGAAGATTTCAGCAACCACGCATCCGATCTTACAACAAAAGGTATGTTTGGATTCAGCGTCCTAGTGCTAGTATGGCATTGCCTTTACTTCATATAGCAAAATCCTGGTGGGTGGTTCCCTTTAAGCGATCAGGAGTGCACACAGTCAAGTTGCCGGGAGCACAGTAGTACAGGGCAGCATTCTGCGCTCAGGATCAGTGGTTGTTCCAGTGGTTGCACACCAGTGATCATAAAGTGATGGCATATCCTGGCAAGATTGGAGTACCATCTTAATATCCTACATACTCACTTTATATAGCAGAGAATTTCTGATAATTCTTTTCACTCCTCTGTTTGAAATCTTGCAGGGAGAACCTGGTCATATCCGGTTTATGGTGAAATGTTCTTTCCACTTCTAGATAATGGCCCCCACATTGCTCACTGGAACATTCAGTAGTTTAGAATATCTTCTGTAACAAATTCCATCAGTATGTTTTGCAACAATAAGGGTGCGAAGGTCTTGAGACAGCTCACTGGTTTTACCCATCTTGAGATGTTTCTAGTGTGGCACCTTGGCAATGAGACATCTTTTTACAGGCCCGGCAGTTGAACCAGCTGATACTATTTTTCACTAAAGGCCACTTTACACGCTGCGACATTGCTCAAGCGATCTCGTTGGGGTCACGGAATTGGTGACGCACATCAGGTCGCATTATTAATGCCGTTGCGTGTGACACCTTTGAGCGATTTTGCATCGTTGCAAAAACGTGCAAAATCGCTCATCGGTGATATGGGGGGTCCATTCTCAAATATCGCTGCTGCAGCAGTAACGAAGTTGTTCCTCGCTCCTGCGGCAGCACACATCGGTACGTGTGACACCGCAGGAACGAGGAACCTCACCTTACCTGCCTTCCCGCCCGCAATGTGGAAGGAAGGAGGTGGGCGGGATTTTCGTCCGCTCATCTCTGCCCCTCCGCTTCTATTGGGTGGTGGTTCAATGACGTCGCTGTGATGCTGAATGAACCGCCCCCTTAGAAAGGAGGCGGGTCGCCGGTCACAGCGACGTCGCTAGGCAGGTAAGTAGTGTGACGGGTCTGGGCGATGTTGTGCGCCACGGGCAGCGATTTGCCCATGTCGCACAACCGATAGGGGCGGGTACCCACGCTAGTGATATCTGTCACGATATCGCAGCGTGTAAAGCAGCCTTAAGTCCAGATTACTTTCTAATTACTGATAGATTTACTCTAGCGTCATGACTTTCCATGGCATTTTGCACCTCTTTCTTCATGTGGTCAATACTTTTCCCTGTGTCATTTCTCATTATTACACATCACTAAATTTATGGACATCTATGATTTGAATTCTTTGCTTGTGTGGATTGGATGGGTTGTTACTGACATCTGGTGAGAAATTCATGCCCATACCATGACAATATATTTACTTAAAAAAATTGGTGACATGTTCAATACCCACACGCTGTATACTGTTCACATATAATAAAATGCCTTTAAGATTGTACCTGATGGTTTCTCATCACAGTGGATCTTATAAACTTCAGATATGAAGGACTTGATAGAGTGAACGGTAGTATTACTTTGGGTACAGTTGTATTTAATTTTAATACTTCCAGTTTTTTTATATATATATTTTTTTTTTTGCAGGAAGCTTCTAAAATTCCTGGCATTGGGAAGAAGATGGCTGAGAAAATAGATGAAATTTTAGACAGCGGACACTTGCGCAAAATTGACCATATAAGTGAAAGTGTGAGCATTTTGGAGGTGTTCTCTAATATATGGGGAGCTGGTGTGAAGACGGCCCAAAACTGGTACCAGCAGGTATGTAGTGTGCTACCCATGTTTCCATCGAAAATAAGACAGGGTCTTATAGTATTGTTTGCTCCAAAAACGATGGGCTAGGGCTTATTGTCAGGGGATGTATTTTTTTCCATGAACAACCATCCGCATTTATTGAACAAAAAAAATCGTTTATTCAAATATAATCATATCACATTCTGGAACATTAATATAAAATTGCAAACTACAGTATGTGTGTAATCTTGTCTATCTATCCATCCATCCATCGATTCATCTACACAGAACAAACATACCTGCCGGTCTCCTCTCCAGCTTTAAGGTGGTGTCTCACACAGCGACGGCGACAACGACGTCGCTGCTAAGTCATCATTTTCTGTGACGTAGCAGCGACTTCCCATCGCTGTCGCTGTGTGTGACATCCAGCAACGACCTGGCCCCTGCTGTGAGGTCGCCGGTCGTTGCTGAATGTCCTGCTTCATTTCTTTATCGTTCCTTTGGGAGACCCAGACCATGGGTGTTTAGCTTCTGCCTCCGGAGGACACACAAAGTACTACACTTAAAAGTGTAGCTCCTCCCTCTGAGCTTATACACCCCCTGGTAGCCAGTCCTAGCCAGTTTATCGCTTTGTGTCAGGAGGCATACATCCACACATGCATTCTCATCTGATTTGTTTGACTTTTGGAAAGAGTTTGAAGAAAAGCGGGTCCATGTCTGGACTCCCGGCATGTCCCTTCTCACCCCACTGTGTCGGCGGTGTTGTTAAGGTTGATTTACAAGGCTGAAGCCTTACATGCCGCGCTCCTTCACCATCCCTTCTGGGCTCTGGCTTGAAGTGGGAGCCAGCACGGTCTCCATGCCTGGCAGGAGTCCGGTCTCCATCCACAGCCCCTTGAGGATTTTGTTGGACCGGAGCACTCATCCCCAGGGACATGGCCCTGCGTCTCAGCAGCTAAGTACCTGAGACGTTTATGTTGGGGGTCCCGGTTCTTTATTGTATGGGGAGAGTATGCTGTAAGTGATTGTTTTTAACTTTTCCGGCGGGTTCTCCAGCTTTTGCCCGAGAACCGCGCCGATGGTGCCTGCTTGTCGGCCTCGCCGCTTAAATTTAGGCCCCGGCTTCGCCGGAGGCCTAGTTTCGTTTTCCTGCCCTCGCATGTCACTCATGCAGAGGGACAGGTTCGGCTCCTCCCGGCGGCCGTTCTACACAGGGGAGGGACACTCCCCACTGCTGGGGCGTCCCTCCTTCCCTGCAGGTCTCTATAGCCCTGCAGTTCCCGCTCTTTTATAGGAACGCCCCTAGTCCCGCGCCCTCTCTTCGCTCCGGCGGCCATTTCTCAGGCAGAGTTCACTCTGCTCTGGGACATCCTGCATTCTGCATCTCTGCTGAGGTGCTGCGCACTGGGGGACCGGGCTTCGGGATCTGGAGGGCACACAACACCGCGCTCAGCGGTCTGGTAAGCCACAGCCGGTCTCCGGTTGTGGACCTCTGTATATTCTCCCTGGGGTTCATTCTCTGCAAAGCCCCCACTCCAGCAGCATGTCTCACACAAGGAGCAAGGCTCCAAAGCTTTATTCTGCATGCACTGCATGTAAGCTCCTGCGACCTGAGCCGAGCATTTATCCACACTGTGATGGTTGCTCTAACTTGGCGGTGCCACAGCCTGGAGTCTCACCCCCAGTGGTCTCTCAGGATGCTGCTGCACCTGTGACTGAACCCCCGGCCTGGGTAGAGTCCTTTTCTAGGTCCATATCCCAGTCATTTGCTGAGTCCATGGGACTTTTGTCCAGGACTTTGATGAATATGCATCAGCCGCCCTTACAGGGTGCCTCTAATACTCTTGACAGAGGACTCCTATCCTCTGACCTCTGTCCATCAGAGCTCACGGAGGATTCATCATCTGATCCCAGACCTTAGTGATTTGATTGCTTCTATTAATTCTGTGCTGGATCTCAATCCGCCAGTGTCAGAGGAGCAACTCTCTTTGGCAGAAAAACATCAGTTTACCTCGCCTAAGAGAGTGAAGAGTGTGTTCTTTAACCACTCCAGTTTTCAGACCGCTGTGACCAAACCCAGGGCCTGCCCTGACAAACGCTTTCCAAAGCGTGGCGTGGTTCTGATGACCGGTTTCCATTTCCATCTGAGGTGGTCAAGGAGTGGTCTCACTCCCCAAAGGTAGACCCTCCGGTGTCTAGGCTATCAGCCCGGACCGTTGTGTCGGTGGCTGATGGCACCTCACTTAAGGATTCCACTGACCGTCAGATTGACCTTCTGGCCAAATCTGTGTATGAAGCTGCGGGGGCCGCGTTTTCCCCGACTTTTGCAGCAGTGTGGGCTCTCAAAGCCATCTCTGCTTCTCTACAGGAGATGCATTCCCTCACCAAGGAATCTATGCCTGAGATGGTTACCTTAACTGCTCAGGCTTCAGCTTTTTCATCTTATGCCATGTCTGCCATGCTAGAGGCTGCTCACCGCACTGCGGTGGCTTCAGCTAATTCTCTTGTTATCCGCAGGATTTTGTGGCTTCGAGAGTGGAAGGCAGATGCTTCTTCCAAGAAGTTTCTTGCTGGGCTCCCTTTTGCTGGTTCACGGCTGTTTGGTGAACAGCTGGATGAAATCATTAAAGAAGCTATTGGCGGGAAGAGTACTTCCATGCCACAAACAAAGACCAGGAAACCCGCCCAGGGTAGGAATCAATCGAGGTTTCGTTCCTTTCGTTCCTCCAACTGGTCATCCTCGAAGTCTTCCGCCTCGTCCGCTAACTCAGCCAAGGATCAGAAATCCAACTGGCGCCCAAAAGCGCGTCCGCAGAAGACCGCCGGAGGTTCTGCCACTAAGGCAGCTTCCTCATGACTCTCGGCCCACTCCAGCCACGTCCTTAGTCGGTGGCAGGCTCTCCCACTTTGGCGACGCTTGGTTAAAGCAAGTCTCCGATCAGTGGGTGAGAGACATCATATCTCACGGCTACAGGATAGAATTCTCTTCCAGCCCTCCAAACAGATTTTTTCTCTCAACTCCCCCCTGCTCCAAGGCCGCCGCCTTCTCGCAGGCCGTGGCGTCCTTGCAGGCAAACGGAGTGATTGTCCCAGTTCCCGCTCAGGAACGGTTCAGAGGTTTTTACTCAAATCTCTTCCTAGTTCCAAAAAAGGACGGTACCTTCCGGCCCATCCTGGATCTCAAGCTTCTCAACAAGCATGTCCGGGTGCGGCATTTTCGCATGGAGTCCCTGCGATCAGTCATTGCCTCTATGACCCAAGGGGAGTTCCTGGCGTCCATCGACATCAGAGATGCCTATCTACATGTGCCAATCGCAGTGTCACATCAGCGTTGGTTACGTTTTGCGATAGGAGAGGATCATTTCCGATTCGTGGCTCTCCCCTTCGGGTTAGCCACGGCCCCTCGGGTATTCACCAAGGTCATGGCGGCAGTGATTGCGGTCCTGCACCTCCAGGGGTTGGCAGTGCTCCCTTACCTGGACGACCTTCTGGTCAAGGGTCCATCCAGCGCAGACTGTCAGCGGAGTGTTTCGCTCACTCTCGCTACCCTAGCCCAATTCGGGTGGATTGTCAATCTTCCCAAATCCACTCTGACTCCGACTCAGAGTCTCACGTACCTAGGGATGCAGTTCGAGACTTTGCCGGCACTTGTGAAGTTGCCCTTAATCAAACAGCAGTCTCTCCGGCTAGCGGTGCGCTCTCTCCTGAGGCCCCACCGTTATTCCCTCAGGCGCCTGATGCAGGTGCTGGGTCAAATGGTGGCTTCCATGGAGGCGGTTCCCTTTGCCCAGTTCCATCTGCGTCCTCTGCAGCTGGACATCCTCCGCTGTTGGGACAAGCGGCCTTCCTCCTTACAGAGGTTAGTGGCTCTGTCGCTACGGACCAGGAGCTCTCTTCAGTGGTGGCTTCGACCCCTCTCCCTGTCCCAAGGGCGCTCCTTCCTGGCTCCGTCCTGGGTGATTCTCACCACGGATGCCAGCCTATCCGGCTGGGGAGCGGTACATCTCCACCACAGAGCTCAGGGCACTTGGACTCCATCCGAGTCAGCCCTTTCAATCAATGTGCTGGAAACCAGAGCTGTGCTTCTAGCTCTCCTAGCCTTTCACCACCTGTTGGCGGGCAGGCACATTCGAGTTCAGTCAGACAACGCGACAGCGGTTGCCTACATCAATCACCAAGGTGGGACACGCAGCCACCTGGCAATGTTGGAGGTCCAACGCATTCTTCAATGAGCGGAGGACTCCAAGTCCACCATATCCGCAGTCCACATCCCTGGCGTAGAAAACTGGGAGGCAGATTATCTCAGCCGTCAATCCGTGGACGGTGGCGAGTGGTCCCTGCACCCGACAGTGTTTCAGTCAATCTGCCGCAAGTGGGGCACTCCGGACGTGGACCTAATGGCATCCCGTCACAACAACAAGGTTCCGGTTTACGTGGCTCGCTCCCACGATCCTCAGGCCTTCGCCGCGGACGCTCTGGTTCAAGACTGGTCCCAGTTTCGTCTGTCCTACGTGTTTCCCCCTCTAGCTCTCTTGCCCAGAGTCCTGCGCAAGATCAGAATGGAGGGCCGTCGAGTCATCCTCATTGCACCGGACTGGCCCAGGCGAGCTTGGTATCCGGACCTGCTCCAACTGTCCGTGGAGATGCCGTGGCATCTTCTGGACCGTCCAGACCTGCTCTCGCAAGGTCCGTTTTTCCGCCCAAATTCTGCGGCTCTCAAATTGATGGCGTGGCTCTTGAGTCCTGGATTTTGACGGCTTCTGGTATTCCTCCTGAAGTCATCTCCACTATGACTCGGGCCCGTAAGTCTTCCTCCGTCAAGATCTATCACAGGACTTGGAAAATTTTCCTGTCCTGGTGTCGCTCTTCCGGCCATTCTCCTTGGCCATTCTCGTTGCCAACCCTTCTGTCTTTTTTACAGTCCGGTCTGCAGCTAGGACTGTCCCTTAACTCTCTCAAGGGACAAGTCTCAGCTCTATCAGTGCTGTTCCAGCGGCGTATCGCCCGGCTGGCTCAAATCCGCACCTTCATGCAAGGTGCGTCTCACATCATTCTGCCTTATCGGCGGCCCTTGGATCCCTGGGACCTTAACTTGGTCCTCACAGTATTGCAGAAACCCCCCATTTGAGCCTCTTAGGGAGGTTTCTTTGTATCGTCTTTCTCAAAAGGTGGCCTTTCTAGTTGCCATAACTTCTCTCAGGAGAGTCTCTGATTTGGCTGTGCTCTCCTCGGAGTCACCTTTTTTGTTTTTTCACCAAGACAAGGTAGTTCTCCGTCCGACCCCGGACTTTCTTCCTAAGGTAGTCTCTCCCTTCCACCTTAACCAGGATATTTCCTTGCCTTCCTTCTGTCCGGCCCCTGTTCATCGCTTTGAGAAAGCGCTGCATACTCTAGATCTGGTGCGTGCTCTCCGGATTTATGTGGCTTGCACCGCTGCGCTTAGGCGGTGCACCTCTCTTTTTGTGCTAAAAAAGCACAAAAAGCTTTGGAGCGTCCCATGGTCTGGGTCTCCCAAAGGAACGATAAAGAAAAAGAGAATGTTGTTACTTACCGTAAATTCTTTTTCTTATAGTTCTGTATTGGGAGACCCAGCACCCTCCCTGTTGCCTGTTGGCAAGTTTCTTGTTCCGTGTGTTATCACCGGCTGTTGTCGTGGACAGAGTCTCCGGTTGTTCCGGTTCTTACTCGGTTCTACTTGCGGGTGGCTATTCTCCTTCAGCTTTTGCACTAAACTGGCTAGGACTGGCTACCAGGGGGTGTATAAGCTCAGAGGGAGGAGCTACACTTTTAAGTGTAGTACTTTGTGTGTCCTCCGGAGGCAGAAGCTAAACACCCATGGTCTGGGTCTCCCAATACGGAACTATAAGAAAAAGAATTTACGGTAAGTAACAAAATTCTCTTTTTTTCGGACGTTGCTCTCCCGCTGGGAAGCGCACATCGCTGTGTGTGACAGCGAGAGAGCGAAGAAATGAAGGGAGCAGGGAGACGGCGTCTGGTAGCCTGCGGTAAGCTGTAACCAAGGTAAACATTGGGTAACAAAGCGAAGTGCTTCACTGGTTACCCGATATTTACCTTAGTTACCAGCGTCCGCCGCTCTCAGGCTGCCAGAGCTGGCTCCCTGCACGTGTAGGCAGAGTACACATCGGGTAAATAAGCAAAGGTTTGCTTATTAACCCGATGTGTACTCTGGCTAGGAGTGCAGGGAGCCAGCGCTAAGCGGTGTGCGCTGGTAACCAAGGTAAGTATCGGGTAACCAGCGAAGCCTTTTTCCTTGGTTACCCAATATTTACCTTAGTTACCAAGCGCAGCATCGCTTTTACGCGTCGCTGGGGGCTGGTCACTGGTGAGATCTGCCTGTTTAACAGCTCACCAGCGACCATGTAATGACGCAGCAGCGATCCTAATAAGGTAGGTCGTCAGTCGTGATCGCTCCTGCGTCGCTACCTGTGACCCTAGCTTTAGACTCCTGCAATTAAGAGACCTTTTGGTGACTAGTCACGTGACGTGATATCATAAAGGCCCTGAAGCAGTGTTGTCATCAGTATATAAATAGTGGGGGCCCTGTGAAATTACCCAGTTTGCTCTCCCATCCCCCTAATCCCAGTCCTGCATTCCAACCTGTCTCCTGTTCAGTTCTTTTAGACTCCTGAAATTAAGAGTCACATAACTGTGAAGTCATCAAAGGTCCTTAACCCCTTCATGATCGAGGACGTACCGGTACGTCCTAAATCATGAAGGGGTGATCACTGCTGGCTGCTGCGGTGAGCCAGCGGCGATCCCTGCACATGTCTGCTGATTTGAACAGCAGACATGTGTGGCTATCAGGCATGGGTGGATCCGCGATCCACCCGCACCTGTTAACCCCTTAAATCACACTTAGATCGCATTTTGACGGCGCAATTTAAATGGGCGCGGGGGGGAAACCCGTTTAGATATAAATAAACCTTTACATGTTTGGTATTTATGAACTCGAACTGACGTGAGGCATCACACTGGCACATCATTAACATATAGTGAACACGGTGAATAAAATACCCCAAAAATAATTGTGCAATAACTTTTTCTTTGTCGCTCCATTGGGAGACCCAGACAATTGGGTGTATAGCTTCTGCCTCCGGAGGCCACACAAAGTATTACACTTTAAAAACTGTAACCCCTCCCCTCTGCCTATACACCCTCCCGTGGACCACGGGCTCCTCAGTTTTATGCTTTGTGTGGAAGGAGGCACACATCCACTCATGCATTCTCATAACTTAGTTGTCGGTTGGAAGAAAAGAGGACCCCCACGGGGTCCCCGGCATGCTCCCTTCTCACCCCACTATGTCGGCGGTGTTGTTAAGGTTGAGGTACCCATTGCGGGTACAAAGGCTGGAGCCACATGCCGTTTTCCTTCACCATCCCTTATGCGGCTCTGGGAGAAGTGGGATCCTGAGCGGTCATCCATTTACTGGGACCGTGCTCCATCCGCAGCCCCTGGTGGAGCCTGCCGGACCGGAGCCTTTTCAACCCCAGGGACCGGGCCCTGCTACTTAAAGGTACTCTGTGTCCCCATTGGGGACTGTACAGGGAGCGCACCTTCTTCCCGGAAGCCACGGTAGTCGTAAGACTGAGGAGGCAGGTGGACTTCCGCGCCGACCGGGCCTGCTTGTCGGACGCGGCCTCAAATTTAGTCCCCGGCTTCACCGCGGCCTAGTCGCGAAACTCCCGCCCCTGGGCCTGCCTGTCAGGGGTAAGGGCGGGATTACCGACATGATGTCGAATGTGACGGCTGGAGCATCCTGCATGTCTTCCTCCCCCCCTCACTGGCCACTGTGGGGACCCCAGACGGTACCCATTGCGGGTACGGAGGCTGGAGCCACAGGCCGTCTCCTTCACCATCCCTTATGCGGCTGGGAGAAGTGGGACCTGAGCGCTCATCCATTTGCTGGGACCGTGCTCCATCCGCAGCCCCTGGTGGAACCTGCCGAACCGGAGCCTCTTCAACCCCAGGGACCGGGCCCTGCTACTTAAAGGTACTCTGTGTCCCCATTGGGGACTGTACAGGGAGCGCACCTTCTTCCCGGAAGCCGCGGTAGTTGTAAAACTGAGGAGGCAGGTGGACTTCCGCGCCGACTGGGCCTGCTGGTCGGGCGCGGCCTCAAATTTAGTCCCCGGCTTCACCGCGGCCTAGTCGCGAAAATCCCGCCCCCGGGCCTGCCTGTCAGGGGTAAGGGCGGGATTACCGACATGACGTCGGATGTGAGGGCTGGAACATCCTGCATGTCTTCCTCCCCCCTCACTGACCACTGTGGGGAACCCAGACTCCCGCTCTTTGCTGGCGCCGCCCTCGGCCCCACTCTTTCCCTGAGAGCTCCGGCGGCCATTTTCTGGCATTCTGCCGGTGGGTGCTTCTCAGGGGAGCTCAGGGTGAACACAGCACCCGCTGCTGGTCCCCCTAGGGTGCCGGATACATATGTATATATTATATATATTTCTGTTCGGACAGACTGTATACCCTTTGTTCACATTTACCTTCAGTGGTCACTCTCCTTGGAGACAACAGGCACAGGTTTTTCTCGCAGTCTGTACCTCTTGTGGGGTTATGTTACCCGCGGGATCCACCTACCCTCACTGTGAGCAATGCTCGACTCCTGCCTAGCTTGCTCAGCCGGAGCCTCGGGCACTGGTGGGCCCCTCGGCTCATGTAGACCCCCCTGCTCCCCCTGAGTAGGCTGCAGGGACAGAGTCACCGGTGTTGGCCCTCAGTCATTTTCATATGATCAAATGGTCTTCTAAGCTCCTTGAGGCATTGCAGTCCAGACTGGACCTTTCACAGGCCCTGGCCCTGTTAGCTTGTCTCATCCAGGCCCCGCTTGGTTAGCGCCGCAGCGCGCTCCCAGGTTGAGCCCTAGGTCTCAGGCGGAGAACTCCTGCCCGGACCGCAGTCCAAGACCGGCTACGCGGTCTCGCTGGGACTCTTCCCCGACTTCCTCACGCTGCTAGGGATCCCAGCTTGAGGACTCTCAGGAAGACGAGGCGGACGGGGGAGCTCAGGGCTCTGGCCCTGACTTCAACCTTAACCTTGATACTCCTGAGGGGGACGCCTTAGTAAAGGATCTTACCTAGTCCATCATCCAGGTGCTGGTTCGCTCTCCTCCGCCTCCTCCTGTAGAGGAGTCTGCTTCTCAGCAGGAGAAACTCCAGTTTCGGTTCCCCAAACGTACACGCAATACGTTTTTTGATCACTCTAACTTCAGGGATGCTGTCCAGAAACCCAGAGCGGTCCCGGACAAGCGTTGGGTTAAACGTCACACTGACACGCGTTACCCCTTTCCATATGAAGTCGTTAAGAGTTGGGCTCATTCTCCCAAGATGGATCCTCCAGTCTCCAAATTGGCTGCTAGGTCCGTTGTGTCTGTTGCAAATGGCTCATCCCTGAAGGATGCCACTGACAGACAGACAGAGCTCTTGGTGAAGTCCATCTATGAGGCCACGGGCACGTCTTTCGCCCCGGCCTTTGCAGCCGTGTGGGCTCTCCAAGCAATCTAGGCTTGTCTGAAGGAGTTTAATGCTGTCACATGGAATTTTGCTCCGCATGTTCCGTCTTTGACTCTCGGGCATCAGCTTTTTCGTCCTGCGCCATGAACGCCGTCCTGGACTCCACTAGCCGCACGGCTGTAGCATATGCTAACTCCGTGGCAGTTCGCAGGGCCATGTGGCTGCGCGAAAGGGAACCAGACTCGGCTTAACTGGTTTGCCTTTTTCTGGCGACCGTTTATTTGGCGAACGATTGGATGATATTATTAAGGAATCCAAGGGAAAGGTCTCCTTACCCCAGTCCAAACCTAAGAGACCTCAGCAAAGAAAAATCCAATCGAGGTTTCGGTCCTTTCGTCCCTCCGCCAAGCCACATTCTTCTTCGTCCAACAGGCCGGAGAAAGGCCAGAGGAACTCATATACGTGGCGGCCCACGTCACGACCCCAATAGGCCGCAGGAGGCACTGCCTCCAAAACGGCCTCCTCATTGCTCTCGGCCTACCCTAGCCGCATCCCCGGTCGGTGGCAGGCTCTCCCGCTTCGGCGGCGCCTGGTGGCCACAAGTTCAAGACCGATGGGTGAGAGACATTCTGTCTCATGGTTACAGGATAGAGTTCAGTTCTCGTCCTGCGGCTCGTTTCTTTAGAACCTCTGGGCCCCTTCTCAGGTGGCGTGTCAACACGTCGCTCTGGCGACTCTCCAGGGACAAACAGCTTTCTCTGCAGGCGGGGGTGCAATCACTTCTTCGGAGTCAGTCACACCCCTTAAGGCGCCTCATGCACTTCCTGGGGAAGATGGTTGCAGCTATGGAGGCAGTGCCGTTCGCGAACCAAGGCGGCACTGGCAGTCGTCAAGTCTTCCAGGAAGTCCGGCGGATTCTGCAGTGGGTGGAAACCACAGGCTCCACCATCTCCGCAGTTCACATCCCGGGCGTAGAAAACTGGGAAGCAGTTTTTTTCAGTCATCAGGGCATGGACGCGGGGGAATGGTCTCTGCACCCAAAAGTGCTTCGAGAGATCCATCGCCCCTGAGGAACGCAGGACGTCGATCTCTCAAGGTCCCGGCCTTCATGGCACGGTCTCAGGATCACAGACCTCTGGCAGCGGACGCTTTAGTCCAGGATTGGTCGCAGTTTCGACTGCCTTATGTGTTTCCCCCTCTGGCGATGCTGCCCAGGGTACTACGCAGGATCAGGTCCGACTGCCGTCGCACCATTCTCGTCGCTCCAGACTGGCCGAGACGGTCGTGGTATCCGGATCTGTGGCATCTCACGGTGGGTCAACCGTGGGCACTTCCAGACCACCCAGACTTGCTGTCACAAGGCCTGTTTTTTCCATCTGAATTCTGTGGCCCTCAACTTGACTAGGTGGCCATTGGTCCCTGACTCCTAGAGTCTTCAGGGTTATCTCAGGATGTCATTGCCACCACGAGACAAGCCAGGAAGCCAACGTCCGCCAAGATCTATTACAGGTCTTGGCAAGTCTTTCTATCCTGGTGCGCTGATAACGGCTTTCCTCCATGGCCGTTTGCCTTACCCACATTCCTTTCATTCCTACAATTTGGAATGGACAAGGGTTTGTCCCTCGGCTCTCTCTCTAGGGCCAAGTATCCACGCTCTCCGTGTTTTTCTTTCAAAAGCGTCTAGCCAGGCTTCCGCAGGTCCGCACGTTCCTGCAGGGGGTCTGCCACATGGTCCCACCTTACAAACGTCCGTTGGAACCCTGGGATCTTAGCAGAGTCCGGACGGCTCTTCAAAAGCCGCCTTTTGAGCTGCTGCGGGATGTCTCTCTCTCCCGTCTTTCGCAGAAGGTGGCCTTCCTAGGGACAGTCACATCTCTTCAGAGAGTGTCTGAGCTTGCAGCGCTGTCATGCAAGGCTCCCTTCCTGGTTTTCCACCAGGATAAGGTGGTTCTTCGTCCTGTCCCGGAATTTCTCTCTAAGGTGGTATCTCCTTTTCATCTAAATCAGGATATCTCCTTGCCTTCCTGTTGCCCTAATCCAATTCACCAGTGTGCAAAGGTTTTGCACTCTTTGGATCTAGTGAGAGCACTCCGGTTCTACGTGTCTCGCACGGCGCCCCTGCGCCGTTCAGATGCGCTTTTTGTCCTTGTCGCTGGCCAGCGTATGGACTCTCAGGCCTCCAAGTCGACCTTGGCTCGGTGGATCAAGGAACCGGTTCTCGAGGCCTACCGTTCTTCGGGCCTTCCGCTCCCTTCAGGGCTGAAAGGCCATTCTACCAGAGCTGTAGGTGCGTCCTGGGCATTGCGGCACCGGGCGACGGCTCAGCAGGTGTGTCAGGCAGCTACGTGGTCTAGTCTGCACACTTTCACGAAGCACTATCAAGTGCATACCTTTGCTTCGGCAGCGCCAGTCTAGGTAGGCGAGTCCTTCAGGCGGCGGTTGCCCACCTGTAAGAGGGGGCCGTTTTCGGCTCTTCTTATTGAGGTATTCTTTTACCCACCCAGGGACTGCTCTTGGACGTCCCAATTGTCTGGGTCTCCCAATGGAGCGACAAAGAAGGGAATTTTGTTTACTTACCGTAAATTCCTTTTCTTCTAGCTCCTATTGGGAGACCCAGCACCCACCCCTGTGCCCTTTGGGCTGGTTGTTCTTTTGGGTTATGGTCTTCAGTTCTCCGAACATCCTTCGGATTGAATTTACTCTAGACCAATTTATAAGTTTCCTCCTTCCTGCTTTTGCACCAAAACTGAGGAGCCCGTGGTCCACGGGAGGGTGTATAGGCAGAGGGGAGGGGTTACACTTTTTAAAGTGTAATACTTTGTGTGGCCTCCGGAGGCAGAAGCTATACACCCAATTGTCTGGGTCTCCCAATAGGAGCTAGAAGAAAAGGAATTTACGGTAAGTAAACAAAATTCCCTTCTTTTTTGCAATTTTTCTGCACTTGGAATTTTTTGCCATTTATCAGTATACTATATGGTAAAACTCACGGTTTCATTTAAAAGTACAAGTCGTCCCGCAAAAAAATAAGCCCTTATCTGGCAATATTGACAGAAAAATTGAAAACTTAAGGTTCTCGGAAGAGTGGGAACAAGAAACAATAAGCAGAAAATTGCCCCAGGATGAAGGTGTTCAACAATCTTAATTTCGGAATACAACTGCTGGGGTCTGTAAGAGAGTGGGGTCTGAGAAATTGCACAGTTTGACTCCACCTAATTCTGGCCCTGACTGTAACTAGCGCTCATTTTTTGGACAAGAGCATATATTTCATTTATACTCCAAAAATCCTGTAAAATCCATGCTAGGGCTTATTTTAGGGGTAGGTCTTATGTTCAGGGGAAACACGGCACCTCCTATCATTTATGCTCTCATATGTGTCCATTGTAGTCTCTGGTTTCTATCTGAGACTAATGAGATTGTGAAAAAGGAACTTCGAAGGGATACAATGAATAAAGATGTATGACAGACATGGAAGAAATATAAATAAAGTATAAAAATAAGCGTATAGAGACAGGGCTCTTACATAAATGTGACTCGTATTATTTATTTAAAGGGATTTCGAAGTCTTGATGACATACGCACTAAGGCAAACCTGACCTCACAGCAGGCGATCGGCCTGAAACATTATGACGACTTTCTAGATCGTATGCCCAGGGAGGAGGCTGGACAGATCGAGGAAATTGTAAGATTCCTATTCTTTCTTTGTAATGTAACATAGAAGTGTGTTGGCCTCTAGATGATGAGGAATTGGTGTCTGTCTCCTGGCATAGGAGTCATATAAGGCCAGGACAGTGTTGATACCAAGGGATCTCCGGGAAATAATAAATGGCATAGTGGCTCAGTGGTTAGCACTGCAGTCTTGCAACGCTGGGGTCCTGGGTTCACATCACACCAAGGACACCATCTGCAAGGAGTCTGGATGTTCTCCCCGTGTTTGCGTGGGTTTCCTCCGGGTACTCCGGTTTCCTCCCACACTCCAAAGACATACAGATAGGGACTCTAGATTGTGCGCCCCAGTGGAGACAGTGTTACCATTGTATGTAAAGCGCTGTGGGATTAACAGCACTATATAAATGAATAAATATTTATTATATTATTATTATAAAGACCATTTTCAACTGTGCCTAAAATTCATGAACCGGCTGCCCCTTTTTTTGAAGAATTTGGGCAAAAAAAGGAATGAATACCATAAGGCAATAAAAAAAAAAAGTAACAAATTATAAAACAAGAATGCACATGATGAATCAGGGCCGCTGTTTAGCTGCAGTAATAATGATTAAGGCGGGCTTTACACGCTGCAACATCGCTAGTATCGGCTAGTGATGTCCAGCGTGATAGTACCCGCCCCCATCGTACATGCGATATCTGGTGTTTGCTGCCGTAGCGAACATTATCGCTACGGCAGCTTCACACGCACATACCTGGTCGGCGACGTCGCTGTGACCGCCGAACAATTCCTCCTTCAAGGGGGAGGTGCGTTCGGCGTCACCGCGACGTCACCAAACGGTCGGCCAATAGAAGCGGAGGGGCGGAGATGAGCGGGACGTAACATCCCGCCCACCTCCTTCCTTCCGTATTGCCGGTGGACGCAGGTAAGGAGATGTTTGTTGTTCCTGCGGCTTCACACACACAGCGATGTGTGGTGTTGCAGGAACGACAAACAACATCGTACCTGTGGTAGCAGCGATATTATGGAAATGAACGACGTGACACAAATCAGCGATTTTTGTCACTTTTGCGCTCGTTCATCGTCGCACCTAGGCTTTACACATTGCGATGTCGCTACTGGCTCTGGATGTGCGTCACTAACGACGTGACCCCGACGATATATCAGCGATGTCGCAACGTGTAAAGCCCCCCTAAGTCTAAGAAGAAGCAGATGCAGTTATGGTTTCTTCTACAGCAGCATGTATATTGAGAATCTAGTGGTCAGTGACACCACTCCCCAGCTTCCCCACTTTGGCAAAAAAAAGTTGTGCAAACACAACTTTTTTTGGCCGTTTTTAAAATGTATTTCTTTTTTTTAACATTGAAGTCTGTGGAAAACAGATCCATTAATTAGCCATCCATTTTCTTCCATTTGACACTGATCGAGTAAGCAAAAAAAAATGGATCCTTTACAAATGAAAGAAAAATGGATGGCTAATTAACGTATCCGTTTTCCATAGACTTGAATGTTAAAAAAACGGATCCAGCTGAAATCCTTTTTTTTTTTTTGTTTTTTTTTTTAAAAACGGACAAAAAAGTTCTGTCTGCACAACTTTGTTGACAATTGATCGCTGCTGCATCGATTCTTCCGGATGATTACTGGACGTGTGAACTCAGCCTTGGCTTTGTTCAGTGTTACATTTTTATTAGGATACACTATACTATCTATAAAGCTGACTGATAGCAAGTACTGATGTGTATTATCTGTTACCTTTGACTTTTTAAATACCCAGTGATTAGAGGGTATAAAAAGTGCTTTTTGTTGGAGAAATAAGTTATAATATCGATTTATTTGAAGTGTTCTTCTCTCGAGTGTTAAAACGTTTAAATAAATGCAGGAAACTTAAAGAGGCTGTCTACTAGTTTTACATTGTTGGCCTAATCTTAATGTAAGATTGGCCGGGGTCCGACACCTCAAACCCCCCCCCCCACCAATCAGCTGTTCTGTCCAGGCGGAGGCAGCAGCAGGCAGCCAGAAATGCTCAGTTTCAGAGCTGCTCTGTCTTCTGATAGCAGCCAAGGCCAGGTATTGCACATCCGCCTTCCTTTCTAATCAATAGGAGGCGGATGTGCAGTACCCGGCCGCGGCCACTATCGGAAGACGGAGCAGCGCCAAAACCGAGCATTTCCTGCTTCTGCCGCCGGGACCGAAAACATCTGATTGGAGGGGGTGCAAGATGTCGGCCCACTGCCGATCAGACATTCATGGCCTATCCCAAGGATAGGCCAGCAATATAAAAGTAGTGGACAACCTCTTTAAAAACCCTCACATTACTCGCCTATAAAATCTGCTGCCACTTCACTGCTTCAGTGTCACTTCTTTGGTGGTGGCTGATGTGCAATGACTGGCCTCACTCGTCACATATTGACCATTGACTAAAATTCGTCCAAATGAAAACTGTTCCTAGTTGTGCATTTAGCCAACCTTTGACTGCACTATTAAAGTCGAAGTCCTCAAAACCATGACCCTGGTTCTTCTACGGATATCCTAGGGGTTGACCAGCCATAATCTGTTAAGTCCAATGTTCCTCACCTATCCTACATTGCTCTGATTCCGATGCTTCCTCCTGCCCCCCGCAAATCCTTGTATTGCCCAGCATCTGATCACATGGCATCTAGCTATGTGACCACTGCAGCCTATCATTGATTGCCTGCAGCAGTCACCTGACTAGACAGCAAAGGATTGGCAGCGGAAAATATACAGAGACTTCATGTCCTATTTAGCCTTCTAATCACTGCGTAGAAGACTAAAGACTGGGAAGTGCCGGAACCATAGTACCGTACTGGTTGAAGGTGAATCAATAAGTTGGGTATGTATCATTTTTTTTTTTTTTTGTTAATTAATATTTAAAGCTCTGGAAAACCCCTTTAAAAACCTGAAGCATGTCACCCAGTCAGATTTCAGCTTTCCTATTTTCCAGTGCGGGATAGAAGTGGTGTAACTGGTGGCTGTCTGAAGTCTGGTGACCATGAATACACCTCAATACCACCAAGGTGCAGCCACTACAAAGCCTGGGGTGCAGCGGGGACACAATACACGGCCACATTGTCACTTTTGTTCCTAAATAGCTGGCAATGTATGAACAAATTCCTGGGCTCTTTTGCCAAGACGAAAGTTGATTAAAATAAGGTTAAACTACATCTGAGATCTGGGAATGGAACCAGAAGACACGATCAAGCTGTGCAGATAAACTCCGCTTTACTCCTTGCCTTTGTTTTCCGGGTATTTGTGCCTTTAGCCTCTGAAATTTCTTTCTCTCCTATTATGCGGTCACAACATTAATATATTCTGCTAAGAAAAGGTTTTCTCTCCCACAAGCTTGTATAAAAGCACGCCGGCTCTTTGTGATGATCCTCAGGACACACTATTTCAAAGACAGTCGCCTGTTTGAGAAAATGAAAGGCGGCAGAGTTCGAATGTTGGTGTTGAGTGACAGGATCCCTTGGGGTGGGTTGGAACCAGGCGCTTTATGTTACACCTGCATACCCCCATCACCGTGGAAGCATCGGTCATTGCGACGCTGTCACTCAGCCACACAGCCTGACCTCGAAGAATGCCCACCAAACCGGACCCCACTGAGAAACTTGTTCCCATGCGTATGATTAAAGGCCACATTCTGACACCCCCTCCTTTTCTGTTCAAACACGGTTGTCACGTAAAAGATTTTCAAGAATGACTTTCCAATTTCAAGTACCTTTCTTCTCCCCTCTCCCCATCTTTTGAAAAGTCAGCCAGGTTGTTTTGGCTGCTGTAGGAGGAGGACCCCGGCGCTATTGTTGTTGTTGATTGGATTACTCGTCCTGGGTCTCTGGGCCCCCGTGGGTGTTACACAGGAGAAAGAAGGGATTAAGGGATTAGCCACTGTCCTTGCTGTATGTCCCATCAAGATCTTGGGGGGGCTTTGCCCTGAATCACAGTGTAGCAGGTCTTCAGAAATCTTCATTAAAAAGAGACAAAATATGCATTAGAAAAGAGTGCTGACCTTCTTAAGCATGTCACCGGCACACAAGACCGAATTAATGGGTTTATTCTGCTAATGAAAGATGATCCGTAATTGTTATAAGGAGATAAAGAGAAGGACAACACAGGAAAGGCGATATTGGGGGACTGCGGACCCTTCAGCGTGTCATTATTCGTCACATCTGGGAAACGGCTTACACACACAAGTCACTGACTATTCACCCATCAGGGCTATTCTTCACCGCTGGCCATGGTATACATCATTACTACAGACTCGTAGACATCGGAGGATTCTGGGAATATGGCACCCGATGGTCCAGGATTTTCACAAAATGTAAAAATTCCCATTAATGTTATCAAATTGCTAACAAAGGGCCTGGAAATGATGTATTGGCCCATAGACTAGTTATTTGGAGATGTGCAGAATCACTGGAAACCTAATGTGTGATTAGTGAACACCTTAATGTCACAAATCCCTAAAAAAGGGTTCTAATTTTAGCAATTTAAGCATGCCCTTGTCTAATGTACTCAGTACCTCTGCTTGTTGTCAGTAAATGGTTTACTTTCAATCTGTCCTAGTTTGTGAAGGACTCACTTTTTTAGCTCCTGCTCAGTGCAGATATCGGAGCCGACGCCAGCACCTGATCGATCATCCTAGATGTAGGACGGGTTTATCACTCTCACTAGAAGGTGGCCGGATTCTAACGTATCGGGTAGTCTAGAATGTGTATGTAGGTTAGTAGATTGAATAATAATGTAATGGCGGGTGTCACAATTGATGAAAATTTTAATATTATAATATTTGCCAGTTGTATGTGAAGAAAGGAGTCGGGGGTGGCAGACAGCGGGAGCAGCGATGGCGGAGCCGGGCGGGGGCCATGTGTGCGGGGGAGCGGAGCCGGGCGGGGGCCATGTGTGCGGGGGGCGGAGCCGAGCGGGGCCATGTTTGTGGGTGGGGCTTAGCCGAGCGGGGCCATGTGTGTGGGGGGAGAGGAGCCGAGCGGGGCCATGGCGCTGGGGACGTCAGTGCCGGGGACTGCATGGCTGGGGACAGGTGACTATCCATGTGTGTGTGTGTGTTGTATACATGCGGGGGGCGGAGCCGAGCGGGGTAATGTGTGCGGGGGGGGGTGGAACCGAGCGGAGCCATGGCGCTGAGGACGTCAGTGCTGGGGACAGGTGACTATTTGTGTGTGTGTTCAGTGTATATATGCGGAGGGCGGAGTGCAGGGGAGGTGCAGCCGAGTGGGGTAATGTGTGCGGGGGCGGAAGCGAGCGGTGGGTATGTGTTGGCTGGGTTCCCGGTGTTGCCTCCCGGGGGTGCAGCACTCACCGGGAAGTCGGGGCTCCTTGTGGGTGCGGGGAAAAGTGTCGGGCGTCGTCCTGTCGGCCCATAGTTCGGGCTGGTCAGTTAGCTGAGCCATTGCTCGCAGGCTCTTTAGCGCGCGGTGTGGCGACGGTTGCTACTGTAATGACGTCTTTTTCGAGCAAGACAGACGGACAGAATAAGGCAATTGTATGTATGTATGTATGTGTATATATATTCCCTGTAAGTAAATTGTGGAGCAAAAGAAGATCCAAGGTATGTAAGGGTATGTGCCCACGAGCAGGGCTCGCTGCGTCCTGACCTGTGGGGTCATGAGTCTCCTCCGCAGGAGACCGCAGCTGCTCGTACCCACGGTCAGGGTTCAGTGCGCTGCGGTCTCCTCTCTGTGTTCTCTCTACGGAGGACGCAGGCAATTCCGCAGCAAACAATTGACATGCTGCGGTCTGGAAAGACGCTTCACAGGTCCGTGTTTGCTGTGGAAAAAAACAAGCATAGTGGGGACGGGAATTCTAGAAATCCCATCCTCTGTGCTTGTACTGTACAATGCAGCGTTTTGGACGCAGCTGAAGCATGCTACATACAAAACGCTGCAAACACAGATCATGGGCACACACCCTAAAGGGGAGCAATCAGCAGAAAATCACCTATTGTTTCATTCCCGATTCTGATACATGGATTTTTTTTTTTTTCATTTATTGGCGGTGTTTATTTTTATATTACATTATAATCTTCACACTGACCACTGGGGTTTTTTTTTATTTTTAAGACTCATACTTAGGCTATGTGCACACGCTGCAGTTTTGTGCCTTCGTCAGAAAAACACTCCTCTGTCCAAAAAAAACGTTTTTGCCCATGCATTTTTTTTTACTGTTTTCAATGGAAAAACGCAGGTCAAAAATGCCCAAAGAATTGACATGCTGCTTCTTTTTTCTGCACCAAAAACTGCAAGGAAAAAAGAAGCAAAGTGCGCACAGCCTTTCTGATTTCTCATAGGCTTTGCTGGGATAAGGATTGACTCAGGATTGATTCAGATTTAAACAACAAACTGCACCAAAAAACGCATCAAAAACTACACAGTACGCATAGGGCATTACTGAGCTTTTGAGGAATAGTTTACAGGAGTTTCCTTATCATCAAAGACAGGAATAGGGTATGTGCACATACTGTATATTTTGGTGACCACAAAGATGCACATTTTTGGCCCAAAAAGAGCATCTACGGCAAAAACGCATCCAAAAAACAAATGTGCTTTTATCTAATGCATTTTTTAAGTGAAATCTATTGTCTGTAAGGGCTCAGAAATGCTGGCAGAAACGCAGAAAGAATTGACATGCTGTATCTTTTGGTCACCACAAAGATGCAGCCAAAAAAAACTGCAAGGTGCGGACAGCAAAACTGAAATCTCATAGACTAGAGGGATCGATGGGATGTGATGGCAGCCAGGGGCCATTTGAAGCCCCCCCCCATGGCTGCCATCTTTGTCCCCCTGTAAAGCCTTGCTCAAGGCTGGGCTTCGCATTAGAACATCATTTCGTGTGTATATAAAACTATATACGGTATATATTGAAGAATATAGAACAAGCAAACGCAGATTCAAATACCCTTAAAAAGACTAAAAAATGACAATACAAAATAAAACAAAAACTGTTTAAGATTATGAAAATAAAAAATTGCATTACCCCTTTTGTTCTCCCATTAATAATAAAAAATAACAATAATAAAAACATATGTAAAAACAATCGCCTTATCTATCAAAATATAAAGTGACGGTAAGAGCCAAGTGCAAGAATTATGGTGGGAAAAAGACAAAGATTTTGGGTCACCCCTGATTTGCACAAAAAAATGCTACTTTTTTTTCTATTTTTCACCCTTATGACCACTTTTCTAAAATTGGCCAAAATCATAGAGCCAGAGATGCCCCCAGATTAATTAATAAACATGTGCTTCTTAATAGATTAGGTATCTATAACTCCAGTGCATTTTATATTAAGGCTTTTATATGAAGTACCAGTCCTAATAAATCTCCCCCCTCCCCTTTGCTTTACCTCTTCCTGATGGAGCTAACTTAATTTTTGGCTTTTTTTTTTATTTTACACCCCACTCTTTCACCCTTTTTCAAAAAATGATTGCTTTTTTCTGTCTATAAAGACATATAAGCGCTTTTTGTGGAACAAGTTGCAGTTTTGAAATGTATACTATACAATATACTGAAAAACAGGGAAAAAAAGCCCCTGTGATCGCTTGCATAATATACTGCAATACATTAGCATTGCAATATAGGGTAAACTTTAGGATAAACTAGGAAGCCATGCAAGAGGAATCCCAAGATGGCAGTGATATGGACACTTGGAACCCAGCTAGAGGAGTACCAAGATGGCAGTGATTGTAGGCACTAGGAACCCAGCCAAATGAGTACCAAGATAGCAGTGATAGGCACTAGGAACCCACCCAAATGAGTACCAAGATAGCAGTGATAGGCACTAGGAACCCAACCAGAGGAGGACCAAGATGGCAGTGATAGTAGGCACTAGGAACCCAACTAGAGGAGGACCAAGATGGCAGTGATAGTAGGCACTAGGAACCCAACCAGAGGAGGACCAAGATGGTAGTGATAGTAGGCACTAGGAACCCAACCAGAGGAGGACCAAGATGGCAGTGATAGTAGGCACTCTGAACCCAACCAGAGGAGGACCAAGATGGCAGTGATAGTAGGCAGTAGGAACCCAACCAGAGGAAGACCAAGATGGCAGTGATAGTAGGCACTCTGAACCCAGCCAGAGGAGTACTAAGATAGCAGTGATAGTAGGCACTAGGAACCCAATCAGAGGAGAGTACCAAGAGAGCAGCGATAGTAGTCACTAGGAAACAAGCCAGAAGAGTATTTAGATGGCAGTGATAGTAAGCACTCTAAACCCAACCAGACGAGTACCAAGATGGCAGTGATAGTAGGCACTAGGAACCCAGCCAGATGAAGACCAAGATGGCAGTGATAGTAGGCACTAGGAACCCAGCCAAAGGAGTACCAAGATAGCAGTGATAGTAGGCACTAGGAACCCAACCAGAGGAAGACCAAGATGGCAGTGATAGTAGGCACTAGGAACCCAACCAGAGGAGTACCAAGATAGCAGTGATAGTAGGCACTAGGAACCCAACCAGAGGAAGACCAAGATGGCAGTGATAGTAGGCACTAGGAACCCAATCAGAGGAGAGTACCAGGAGAGCAGCGATAGTAGTCACTAGGAAACAAGCCAGAAGAGTATTTAGATGGCAGTGATAGTAGGCACTCTGAACCCAACCAGACGAGTACCAAGATGGCAGTGATAGTAGGCACTAGGAACCCAGCAGACGAGTACCAAGATGGCAGTGATAGTAGGCACTAGGAACCCAGCCAGTGGGGTACCAGGATGGTGTGTTGGAGTAAGGGTCATTGTGTATAATAAGGGAGTGTCCGTATTTCATGCTGCCAATGTTTGGTGCACAGTGAGCCACAGAGTATTTGTACAAAAGCTAGTAAGGGGATAATCTTATAATCTGCATTCAGTCCTAGCATGGTATGGCAGGTTTAGCTGTTATGGTTATTGCCATGATATACATTATCTACTCTTTTATATTCTCTTCTATCACATAGTCCTGTGACTTCCCAGTCCACTTAATTTGTATAAAGGATTTTTCCTCTAATTTATATTTTTCTTTTTTCCGCTCTCAGGTTAGAAAAGCGGCTAAAGAGATAAACCCCGAGCTGCTGTGCGTGGCCTGTGGCTCCTACCGGCGACAGAAGCTGACGTGCGGTGATGTTGATGTGTTAGTTACGCATCCTGATGGCAAGTCCCATAAAGGCGTTTTCAGCAAACTGATTGATGGCCTCAAATTGCAAGGTAAGGAAATCCTTACTGTTTGTCACATAAGAGGAAAACATATATAACCCGTATCACAAATCATATCCAGACCCCTGTGATGATTCTTCACTGTACTTATTTATGAGGCAGGAACGAGCACCCTGGGATCCATGACACCGAGCCCTGTAATTTCCATGTGTTAATCATACCGTGCCGCTTCTACGTACCAATCATCGCTGGATTTTATTCACCTGCCGTCAGGGACATCACAGATTAAAGAGATATTGTCTTTTCTAATTAAAGCCACCAACCAAATATTTGATGTTACTTCCCTTGCTTTTGTGTTTGATCCGTCCAGGGTTCCTGACAGATGATTTGGTCAGCCATGAGGAGAACGGAAATCAGAAGAAGTATATGGGAGTATGTCGCTTACCGGGGCCAGCTCAGAGGCACCGTCGACTGGATGTCATCATAGTGCCTTACGGGGAATTTGCCTGCGCGCTGTTATATTTTACAGGTTCGGCACACTTTAATCGATCCATGCGAGCGCTTGCAAAAACCAAAGGCATGAGTCTGTCCGAGCATTCGCTCAACAAGGACGTGGTGCGTAATGGAAGCCTGAAGGTAAATGCTGGATACCCACTGCCATCACCCACCGAGAGACACGTGTTTGACCTCCTTGGGCTTCCTTACAGAGAACCGCACCAAAGAGATTGGTAGATTTTTTTTTAAATAATATAAAAAGGGATTTTGTAACATTTGGTGTATATAAAACTTATTCATTACAAACTGACATTGAAAACTAAGCATACAGTCCCTTTGAAAATCCCACCTATAGTGAGCTGATTGCTCCTCCATTCTGCAGAAACTGAAGTTTAATCAAACCTGCACATGCTAACTAGGGTTTTTGGTGGACCCTTGGTGTGGCCAAGAGGTTCAGTGCACCCTTCCACCCACTTTTTTTTTTTTTTCTTCATACCCTTTCTCCTTCATTGATGATTGACAACGTCCGTTTGTCTGAGCTTTGTCTTCGGACAGCCAACATTGTCAATCACCTGTGAGGGAGGCTGGCTGTGAATAAAAGTGGGCAGTACAATGCACTGAGCCCCTTGACCACACCAAGCGTGCACTAAACACGTAAATAGCATCTTTCATTAAACTTCAGAGTAGCAATTACAGTAAGGCTATGTGCACACACCGAGTATTTGCTGCAGAAATTTTAAGCACCTAAAACTGCATCTTTTGCAAGAAAAATGCACCAAAAAACAAGGTGGTGTTTTTGGTGCGTTTGTTTGCCTTGCGCTTTTCATAATGAAGTTAATGGGTGGAACGGCTGAAAAATGTATCAATAATTGACATGCTACAGTTTTTTTCTGCACCAAAATCTGCAAGAAAAAAAGAAGCATCGTGCGTACAGCAAGTCACAATTCTCATATACTTTGCTGGCATAAGGATAGACATGCATTTTAGTCACAAAAACTGCACTCAAACAACGCATCAAAAACCACAGCGTTTGCACACAGCCTAAAGCATTACAGGTGCATTTTTATTTTAAAAGGACTATATCCCCTACAAGGCTGTGTGCTTAGTTTAACAGACTCTCTTTAAGCTCATATATCATGTTTATCTAAGTAAGACCCACCAAATATCAAGACAAATTGCTAAAGTGCTATATTTTTGAAGGGAACCTGTCAGGTCCAATATTAACCCAGAACCACGAGTAACTCTGGGTGCATATTAGTGATTCCTGTCTAACCGTCCCTGTATACACTAGCATAGATAAAGAGATCTTTAGAAAAAGTATTTCTAAAGATCTTTTATCGTATTCTAATGAGCGCGGGGACTAGTCCCAAGGGCGTTGCTTCCCTGGCTAGTCGGCTCCATTAGCATGTTAGTACGTCCCTGTGGGTGTGCTAGCATGCTAATGAATGTGCAGTGTCAGAGGATGATCACTCACCTCTTCGCCGCCATCACCGTCCGACGCTGGATTTCGGCTCACTGTACAGGACCCCGGAGTTTGTCATGTGCACTATGAAGCCGGTTGTACGGTCCTGGCTTCAAACTGAAGTAGTGCGAATAACTGAAAGTCCAGGGTCATGCGCACTGAGCCGAAATCCAGCGTCGGACAGTGATGGCGGTGAAGAGGTGAGTGATCATCCTCTGACACTGCACATTCATTAGCGTGATACCCCACCCACAGGGACGTACTAACATGGTAATGGGGCCGACTAGCAAGGGAGGCAACACCCTTTGGACTAGTCCCCATGCTCATTATCTATGCTAGTGTATTCAGGGACGGTTAGGCAGGGATTAGCAATATGTATACAGAACTGCTTGTGGTTCTGGGTGTATATTGGACCTGACAGGTCCACTTTAAGTCATACGACAAATGGGCAGTGCTGGTCCTGATTAGACAACCTCTTTTATTTGCCCTTATTATTGAAAATATATGAAGGAACCGCAGAGATGCAGGACGTCCGAGAAGGGGGGGTAAGGTGCCGCCAATAGTGACCGGCCACGACTTATTCCCTCTCACTATTGGGAGGAAGGACTCTGATTCTAAATGCGATGTTATCCCCGACTGTTCCTGGCCATCCCCAGACTCTTGAAAACACAATGAATTGTGCAACATATTTATATTTCATATCTCATGGCGCAGTGCTGCTATGTTTCTTCAGTTCACTCCATTGCTGCGTGCATCACAGGTCAGTTCTCAGACAACCACTAATATATTGCTCTTTGCACTTTATACCTTAAGATATAACTGTGAACGTGTTTATTCTTGTCCTTACAGGGGACCTGTCGCCACTGACATGCCTGGTTTAGTAAATAATTCTATTTCCCGTGAAATAACAATTCTGGGGAATATTATTTTAGAACCCTGCATTGCGCTTTTCCACCGGGAAAAGTACGAACACATCGGACATCAGTATTCCCTTTGTCAATGAGCATACATACTTATATACTATGACACTGTCCTATCGAGTCATAATGTGTAGGGATTAACCTCTTTTATAAAGGGAATGGCAAATAATCAACTTTATTCAAGAGCCCAGGACTCGTTAATAACTAATCATGATTGAGGAGCAAGTCACCTACAGAGATGGGAGTGTGCCATACACCAGATACAGATAGCCTCATGTCAGTTTTGCAGTATATGGCTTTGTTTACATTGGACTTTTTGTCTTCTGTTTTTACAGGATCTATGATAATTATGTTGGATCCATTTCAGTCTGTTTGGTACCGAATCTCATTGACCTTATCATGTTCCTTTTTTTTACTGAGCAGAATAATTGTCACTGATAGTATCCTACTTGTGAAGCATGATAAAACTGAACCATGAGGCCTATGTGAGCACAGCCATAAAGAGGATGTCTCGTCAGTCACCATTTTTAGTCTGGAGCTGCTGTGGTGATCAACTCTGGCTTTCAACAGTAACTGGTTTTACTGGTAAGAAGCTACAATCGTAGAAAAACTTGGTGGATCTCTGTTTTGGTTCATAGAGGAGGGTCCTGAGCGAGGGATTCCATCTCAACGATCCCCTAAAAGTGCACATGAGACCCCTCTTTTATAAAGTACAATGTCAGAGTGCTGTTGGGGCCCCTGTACGATGAAGAGACAGTAATTGCACTCGTTTTATACTCGCCAAGACATCTCTAGGACGTTTCTTGACTTTTGTGAATAATTGAAAACTGTATTTTTATGTGAAGATGATTACTAAGCCTGATGAGGAATGTGAATCTAATGAAATTATGTCTGCATTATATGCCTGGTCTGTAATAAAGTATACTGCTTACATGTATATTGTGTCATGTTCTCATTTTCGGGGCCGGCGGTGCCATCCCTGGATGGAATTGATCAAAAATCAACTTTTTGGATTCAAATGAAGGTATATATTGTGAATGTGAAGTAACCACTGACTAGAACTGATCCGGACTATAATCTTTCTCTGTGTTTCATGGTATATTATAATCTTTTGTAATAGAAGAACAAGTTGTTCTTAAAGAGAATTCCCGCCTTTAGATATTTTCATGTATGGGTGGAATATTTGGGTATAAGTTTTGTTGCCACATTTGCTCTAAATAATTTTAATTTCTATTTTTATGATCAATTTTGTGGAGCATAAAACCTAAAATAAAATGTTCCATTACATGACCCATTCTTTTAAATGGATTTTTATTATAGTTAAGCTAAAGAAAAATTTGCAGGACCCTTCTCCAGTGGCCACATCGGTGACCGTTAGTCCAGACCCTGCGAGGCTCCTCCTATCTACTGGCAACTTCAGCGCCTCTTCTGATTAGCTGTTCCATCATCGCTGCAGCCTGTCGATGGGATTATTAATGAGTTAGGTGCCAGGGATGCCAGCAGGCAAGAGCGAGGTTCGCAGGGCTGCAAATCTTTTTCTAGAATGTCATCCTTCTGCATCCATTTCATCTGCTACCCAGTTTTTGGAAAGTTGTTTGCACAACTTTTGATATCATCCCAAAAAAACAGAAGTCGGGACAAACACTTCCCTTTTTATTAACAAAATCAATGGAAATAGGATCATAACTAGTGATGAGCGATCACTACCATGCTCAGGTGCTCTGTACTCGTAACTAGTGATGAGCGGGCACTACCATGCTCAGGTGCTCGGTACTGGTAACTATTGATGAGCGAATACTGCAATGATCGGGTGCTCGGTACTAACCAGTGATGAGCGAACACTACCATGCTCAGGTGCTCGGTACTGGTAATTAGTGATGAGCGAGCACTACCATGCTCGGTACTCGTAACTAGTGATGAGCACGCACTATCATGCTCGGTACTCGTAATTAGTGATGAGCGAGCACTACCATGCTCGGGTGCTCGATATTGGTAACGAGTGATGAGCAAACACTGCCATGCTTAGGTGCTCGGTACTGGTAATTAGTGATGAGCGAGTACTACCATGCTCGGGTGCTCGGTACTCGTCACAAACAATTGGATGCTCGGATGGGCGCTACTCTTGTACCTAAGTATATAATGTAGGTCAGTTTGAAACTCAAGCATTTTATCAGATTTCCCAGAAAAATGCTCGAGTTTCCCTTTGACTTCCATTATACTCAGATACTCCAGTCTTGCACACCCTGACTGCTTGTTAAGAGTACCAAGCACCCGAGCATAGCAGTGCTCGCTTATCATTAGTCATAACTAATAGCCTTTGGAGCTAATTATGTTCTGCTCACACGTCCCTCTTAGTTCTGTTTGTCAGTTCCATTTTAGCAGCATAATGGAATTTGTGCCCAAGATAGATCTGTTGCACGACAGACAGAAGGAAATCCGGTCCAAAATGGATTCACATAAGTTATAGAAATTGCATCACAGGGACCCACTACTTGGTGTCAGTGTTTTTGGATTGAAGAAAGTTGTTCATGCTGCGCTTTTTCTTCTGTTCTAAAAACTGATACCAAACAGAAACCAGAATAATCAACCCTCTGCTGCCGTTTGCATCAGTTTAGCATCGGATCCATTTTGGACTTGAATTTCTTTGGTCTGTTATTAACAGACAAACAAAGCTCCCAAAACAACATGTGAATGGAGCCCAAACTTGGAACACCTATAATCGACACTCACCAGTGTTTGCAGCTGCAAGATCCTAGACGCTGGAGGTAAAGCTCCGACCTTATGTATAAATTTCGCTATGAAATAGCGAGCCTAGGCGCCGTTTATAAGTATATTTTGATGTGTAATCAAGTTCTGTTGGTCTTGCGCATGTGCAGTAAAAGGTAGGGAAGGATGTTCCCCATATCATGTGACCAAGCAAGATGGCGGCCGCCATCGGAGCTTTACCTCCAGCGTCTAGGATCTTGCAGCTGCAAACACTGGTGAGTGTTGATTATACTCCCTTAAATAGGACACACATTGCCACTACACATTGCCTTATTTTTCCCCTGAGGAAGCCACTGTATACGTGGAGATACGCGTGGTGTGTCCATGCCAAGAACCCCCTTGGTCACTCCTCTTATCTACCCCACCTGCTTGGTTGCTATCTATCTTGTAGGGTAGTAAGTATAGGTCCGCTCCTGTGCCTCCCCTAGCCTGGCTACTGCTTTATCTGCCCCATACATTTTTACTAAGCACTTTAAGCACCCAGGATACCGGCTATGTGTGGTGAAATACTGGTATATATACTGTGCAGATAGAAACATTGACTCAATATTGTTATATATTGTATGGGTCATTGTGGATACATTCATGCTGGGACATTATGCCTGTAGATTTATTTTGCATATATAGAGACCTGTATGTATTTTGTGGATAGATCCATACTGGGATTCGACTTATATCATATTACGTGCACTATCAGAGATTTTTCTGTATCCATGCGGCTTATGGTCTGTCCACTGGTCTACACATACTGCATTCTGTGCATTATCAGTCTCGATTGTATCTATATAGTGATCTATCGTACTATACTATCCATGTTCATCGGAGTATTCTATCGCACAAATGTATGTCTGATTATCATGCCAGATGTTTAAATCCTAGGAACGGGCCTTGTGCAATATTTATTAGAGTGTCCTTGTCATATTTACTGTTTATCATACATTACTGGTTCCTGGCAGACGTATTTTTTATGCCTATGGCTTTTTAAGTGTTTTTATCCTGTGTCACTGTGTGTTTATACTCTAAGTGTGGAGACATGTGTCTCGTGTTTTTTCTTGCTACAAGTTAATCTAATAAAATTCATCTCTTAATTATATCATGGCGTGCTGATCCCGTGTTGGTATACCCTTTTCTCCTTTTTCTATCATCCTATGTTGTATGCAGGTCCTTCTAATCCATTTTAGCTCTTATGGTATTTATGGTTGTTATGGTACCGTAAGGACTCCTTGTGCTGCTGTAACGTGCCCTGTTCTGCTGTTTTACACCAGAATAATGAAATGAGAGATAAAGTAAGGAGTCATACACCCCTGTATATGCCCTGTAAATGCCCTCTTCGAGGGCTAAGTCTGGATTTTTAGTTAAATCAGACCTTTTTTTGTATAAGGGCTCGTGCAGACAACCATATGTTCAGTCTGATTGTGATCTGACAAAACATTAGATCACACACTGACCAATGTTATTATATAAGGCAGTGCACATGTCCAATATAAAATTAGCAGCATGCACGATTTGCCTCAAGTCACATCACACGTGACTATTCTAGTGTCTGAGCCCGTGAGAAAAATCGGAAAGCACGAAGATGACATCCAATTGCGGTCCTGTTTTCACTGACTGACAAAATGGAGAAGATGGAGACATTTTTTCATCTTCTCAATATCCAAGAAAACTGGATCCCAACCGGATAAAATTTGGATCAGAGGCTGATGAACATAATTGGACTGGTTTTTTTGGATGGAGATAATACGTTTGTGTGACCCCAGCCTTATAGTTGTGTTATTAGCTGAGCAGATGACTGATGATGGTCATAGACAGATATAACCGAAAATGACTTCTGGAGGCCACCAAAGTTTCAATGTACCGTTTCCTTGCTAGCTGGCCTGGATTATATGATGCAAAATTAAGAAATTGTGTAAAGGGCAGTTGGAAAATGGCAGCAGTTCTGGACTCTATTCTATGGCCGGTTGCACACATCAGTGTATAACGGACAGTCGTGTATGTTCAGGCTGTAGGTCTCTGGACCCAAACTGAACAGTCTCATATATGCCTATGAGGCAGTTAGGTTGGGTCTGGGGACCCGCAGCCAGTCTGTACATGAATGTCCACACTTGGACTGTGATACTTGGATGTGTGACACCGGCAGTAAGACATCACTGGGTTTGATTCACTTTTCATGCAGATCTGCGCTGTAGGATTTATAACATTAGGGAATACTAAAAATGACTAGATTTCGGTTCTCTGCTGCCCTCGTGTGCCATTCTTACTTTTCACTTATTTTAGTGCCTAATCAGATCAGTGAGGGGTTTGTAAAGTGCAAAAGGCTCACAAAGAACTACAAGGCACAGTCACGAAGGTCAGCGAAAAATGTAATTGGCAGCACTACGTTACTCCTCAATCAATGAGTCTCTTCAAAGAGCAAGTTAAAGTCATTAAATCTTTTACGAGCCACCGTCACAAAGTCCGGGCCCAGGTGCATAAATTGACAAGTAGGTGGCTTTTCTTTTCTTTTTTCACTGTGGTTGGAGTAAGTCATGGTTTAACCTGAGACATCACACACTCTTTACACAGGACAGACCAATAAAATGGAATATTTTACGAAGCTCTAAAGAGAATACGAGACCTATTTCTATTGTCATGGATGGTGTGAGAAAGGTGAAGTGATGTCTCCCAGCTGGGGGGGTACTGGGGCGATTAGCATTAATAAAAACCCAACTGGAAGAATATGAAAGATGTGATCACACTTGCACAACAAAAACTAGCAGTGATGAGTGTTTTCGCACCTCATTGACTGAGAGGCTCTAATTGGGAACATTATGTAGGGGATTATACTCGTACATGTATCTGTAGAGCCTCACGTCTGGTCAGCTGTGCCTTTAAAGTGTTTCTTATGTAAAGTACATCAGTATACAGTCAGGGTAATTTTGTGCCCTAACCTATTTAAGGGTCATGCTAAATACAGTGTATGTCTTGCATTAGTACCTAGGCTCCATTTACACTGCATTTATGGGATCTACTTGACATGTGCATCTGATGGACACCTCTGACATCTGCCCTACAGTTTGCATACAATGTTTGTATACCGTGCTTAGTATAAATTAATGCATCCCCTTTGAGAAGTAATATTTTAAGAAATATCTTATTGAATTCAAGAACAATTTGCAAACTTGACAAAGCTAAGTTTCATAGAACATTTATCATAACGTGAAAGCATGGTTTATAAAATCAGGAGACCTCTCTCCTCCTGTACCTGTTTGTATCTTGTATTGTTTATGATTATTGTACTTGTCCCTATTATGTATACCCCTTTCACATGTAAAGCGCCATGGAATTGATGGCGCTATAATAATAATAATAGAATGTTTCATTACAAAATCTTAAGTATTACTCAAATTAATTGATGTAAAACTTTGTACACCCCACATAAAAAAACTACTACATAGTATTTTGCATGACCTCCATGATTTTAAGGACAGCTCCAAGGCATGGACTGAAGAAGTTGGTGATATCTTGCCATATCTATATTTTTCCATTCTTCAGAACGATCTCTGTTTAGAGCCTGGATGTCATTATGACTTGTCTATTTAGAATCCCCCATAGGTAATCGGTTGGGCTCAGATCAGGAGACATTCGGCCACTGAATCACTTTCAACGAAATGGTGCTCTGCTTATTCTTCTTGATGTGTCTGCAGCTTTTGATACTTGACCACCATCTCCTAATTGCTATGGCCCACTCAATTGGCCTAAAGGACACTGCTTTCCCGGTTCTCTTCCTTTCATTCTGACCATTCTTACAGTGTACACTTTCCTGGAGCCACATCTTCTCTCCCTCTCACTGTTTGGTTCCTTTAATGGTTCAGTCCTTGGCCCTCTTCTCTTCTCCCTCTACACTGCCCCAATTGGACAGACCATCAGCAAATTTGGCTTCCAGAACCATCTTTATGCTGACGACACACAACTATACACCTCATCCCCTGACCTCACCCCGCTGTACTACAGAACACCAGTAACTGTTTCTCCGCAGTTTCAAACATCAGGTCTGCTCTCTATTTGAAACTTAACCTTTCCAAAACTAGAGTTCTTCTACTCCCTCCATCTACTAAACTCCCCAAACCCGACATCTCCCTCTTTGTGTGCGGCACCATGATAACGCCTAGGCCGCAGGCCCACTGTCTGGGTGTTATGCGTGACACCGATCTTTGCTTCACATCCTATATACAATCTTTCACCTCCTGTCACCTACACCTGAAGAACATTATAGAATCTGCCCCTTTCTCACTATGGAAACAACAAAAAGCATCAGAAAGTTAGAAAGGAATCCAGGGCACTGCTCCACACATTTGTTCACCTGCTGTATAACTAAAGTCCATAGCAAACAGACAAAAATCGGTGGTGCTCATTATAGAAAAAAATATAATGATATGAACTTGTGGAGGAATGGCACTCACCAGTTCTTGCTGTGCAGAAGATTGTTTATTCAAACGTGGATGTTACTTGTGTGGGAGGGCCAGTGGGGAGGAAGCGGACCACCAGACACGTCAGACGACGGCCGTTTTGCACTTTCACTCAGTGCTTCAGCTGGTCTCTGAGTGAAAGTGCGAAACGGCCGTCGTCTGACGTGTCTGGTGGTCCGCTCCCTCCCTGCCGGCCCCCCCACACATGTAACATCCACGTCTGGGAAACAACAAAAACCCTCACTGTGTCCCTGATCCATTCCCACCTTGATTACTGTAATTCTGTATTAATTGGCTTCCCCCTGACTAGACTTTCCCCTTTCCTATGCATCCTTAATGCTGCAGCCATTGTCACCTATCTAGCTAATCGTTATTCGGACGCTTCCGCTCTGTGCCAGTTATTGCATTGGCTGCCCATTCATTATAGGATCCAATTTAAATTGCTTATTCTCACCCACAAAACTCTTCACAACATGGCACCCCCCTACATCTCCATCCTCATCTCTATCACCCTACCCGTTGTCTATCCTCCGCAATAGACTTTTGACTAACATCCACACTAATCTGAAATTCCCACTCCCGGCTCCAAGACTTCTCCTGAACTTCACCAAACCCCTGGAATGCTCTACCTCAAGAAAGTAGGATGATAGGATGATCTACAACTTGCACACCTTCACATGCTCCTTAAAAACACATCTTTTTAGGGTGGCCTATCACCCTCCCTAATATCAGTACATTAATTCCCCCACAAACTCCACTGTACCCAAACCATTACAAAGATTGGCTGAAAACTGGATCATGCAGCCTTTTATCTTTCCCCCCATTTTTTGTAGATGGCTGTCGTAGAACTTGAACCTTGTGTAACCCCCACCTCACTCTATTATAGATTGTAAGCTCTTATGAGCAGGGCTGTCTTTATACTTTAATTATTGCATCTGTTATGACTGTTACTTATGTTTGTTTCAATATGAATTTCTGAATTGTAAAGCGCTGTGGAATATATTGGCGCTATAGAAATAAAGATTATTAGTATTATTATATATTTCACCCTGTTCTTCAGAAATGCAGCAGTTGTGTGTTTTGGATTATTGTGTTAGGAAAGTGCACATCTACCAAGAGCACAGAGCTGCAGCATCTTCCTTTCCAATTCTGAGCAGGACATCTGTTAATTTATTATACAATCCAGGACATGTAGCTCCGACATCAGCAGCGCTCATGTAGTCCACATAAGGACACTGCCCTCACCATGCACGTGACGTGTTACTTTAGGTATCATGGCAAAGTACTCGGAAGAGTGTACTGTATGACGGTTGTCCACTACTGGGGTATTTTTTGTTTTCTTAAATGCTTGTATTTCATGCTAAAAAAACATTTGTACAATTGGGTTACTTCAACATAGTTTTACTGTTTCCCTACAAATTAAACTTTGATGTGGTCTTTGGTCGTAAATCAGATGAGGAGTTCAGAAAAACAAAGTTACACATTACCAATCAGAATTCATAGCGGGCATACTGACAGATTCTGAGTTAACTTATTCTGCAGCCAGTAATCACCCGTGCAAAATAGGAGGTGAACCAGTTTATATTAGCACAATATTTGACAAATAGAACATGAGTCAGGTAAGAACCCCTAATAGTTAGTAGGCCACTACATTGAGGGCTTATTTCCAAAGGATCATCAACAAGCCGTTCTAATGTGGTGACTATATTAGATGAAGGGCTAAGCCACTAAACTGAGCCATGGATGATACAAGCTATTTGTGACTAGTTCTGTTCCTGAGCTGATTCTCCACTGAAACATCAACTTTCAGCTGTTTCCAGTCTTGAAGCGCCATCTGGTGGTTGACACATGGAATTCCACATCAGAGCTCTCCCTAGGGGCAGAAGAATCAACTACCTTCTTATTAGAAGACTTCCTGCTGATGTCATTAAATTAATTGGGACTTCCTAAGAAATTCTCTTGGTATTAGTGTGAGGCTGGCCTGGTAGCTGTGGTCGAGGCTCAGTTCTTGGATTCCTGTCCATCCGTAGAGGGTGAGGGATATTGTGTGTGATGGATTTGTGGACCTGGTTGGGAGCCAGGGTTTGAGAGGTGCTGCATATCACCGATGTCTCAGGAAAACCAGTTCCCATCTTCAGTGAAGATAGACAACGAGGCAAAGAGTTCTCAACCAATGGTTCTTTTTGTTCAAAACTTCCGACTTTACAAGTGAGACAGCGGGTACATATCTTAAGCACAGATTCTTCATTGTTCAACTTCAGGTACAGAGCTGTGCTGCCCCAGCAGCAGATCGAACCACTTGGATCTGGGGGTAGTGTCTGTTCGTGGCTCGAGGGTCTCTGGACCCGGGGGCTTAGGGGCCACACTCTAAAGTAAAGGGGGGATATTTACAGGGGAGTTACAGTTCGTGATGCCACCCGTGGTGTGCGGTAATTGGGAGTACCGCCGCTGCCGTTGGAAGTACCCGGGGTGATGGAGTGCGGCAGCAAGGTGTCGTTGCCCTCCACGGGTAGGGATAGGCCCCGGGACTCTGGATGATGCTACTGGGTGCCGTGAAGGGGAAATCACTCAGGTACTCACTCAGCCAATAAGCAGACACTGACAATCAGGTAAACCAAGTCTCTGGGTGCCGCTGCCTCTCAAGGGGAGCTTGTCCGGGTCCCGTCCCCTGCAGTGCTGCCTGGTGATCCGTGACATGCGTCCTGGCACAAAGTTTAAAGTCACTGTAGTGGCCCAGTACTCTGAAACTTGCCAGGCCACGCTCCCCACTGTGGCTAAGTGTGGGAGCCTGCTCTCAGGGCTCACGCTTGGGATTTTAGTGGGCTGCTTGTATGGAAGGCCCTATCCCCCTAGTTGCGCTAGTGCCCCGATTCTGGAGTGAGTGGGAACAGTCCATAAAGGCTCTGCAGGTTAGTTGCCGGGTTACCTGAAGCTTCTCCCCGACCTAGGGTCCATGTACCCCGCCGTGCCTTCGGTCCCGGACCGGTGATGGGACCAGGCTGCTGACCGTTCTCTTTAACAGGTCCAGGCATCTTGCCTCAATCCCCTGCAACCAGGGTTCCAACTCCTCTAGGTCCAGACCACCGTCTGCAACCTAGTCAGCTTCTCCTGGGAGCCACTACTCCCAGGCTCCTCCACTTCCCTACTCCTACTCTTTACTACTACTATTTCCTTCACTCCTCACCTCCCCTTCCTGACCCCTAGGTAGGCGACCCTATTCCGCTCAAGTTGCCCACTGGTGTGCCTGGTGGGTGTGGTGCGGGGTGTATCTAGGATTTGATTTGCTGTTGGAGGCAGCACTGTAAGATGGGGACCCAGAACCATGAGGGATTTGAATACTGCACTAAAGAGAGCGTACGGTACCCTGTGATGAGCTGAGGGGCGCCAGGGGCGTCACAGAACCTATATAGTCTTTTAAGTTTTGTTCCCTACTTAACAGTTCACCTTTGCTTCCTTTTTCTATAGAGGGCCTCCAAGTGGCACACTCATCATGATGGGGATCATGACCCGGACCCTCGGGTAGACGAATTACCAGATTCTCAGGCAGTTCCTCTGGAAGCCCTATCCTTTTAGGACAAAAGGGAGATAGGAAGTCACCATAGTCCCAGCAAAGAGATCTCTGCTCACAGTCGCTACCAAAAGTTCTGTTCAAAAACGTGGATCTCTGCTGTATTGGAGTTGGTGTCTACCCCTGATAGGAGGGGTCAGGGACCAAGCTTATAGTACGCCCACTAGCTCAGTCTCTAGTATTGGGGGGCATTAGTCTGTTTCTAACCCTTATGTCTCTCGCCTGACCCTGTGTTTGCGTGGGTTTCCTCCAGGTTCTCCGGTTTCCTCCCACACTCCAAAGACGTACTGATAGGGAATTTAGATTGTGAGCCCCAATGAGAACAGTGTTGCTGAATTATGTAAAGTGCTGCGGAATAAATAACGCTATATAAGTGAATAAATATCTTATTATTATAAAAACCAGTCGTTAGGAGAACTTCTTGCTACCTCACAGTCATTCTGCCACTTGGGAGTAAACAAGATCGCCCACTAACTGCAGCCGTTTTACATATAACTTGACCTACACGCCCGAACTCAACTGTAGTCAAATCCTATCTCAAAATCTAAAATGGAGTCAGTCCCGTTCCCTGTGACTGGCTGCTCCCCCAATTTAACTCTTACTTCCTTGAAACTGTAGTCACCTAGCAGTAGAGTAAGTCCTAGTTTAGCAACACCCTATCCTAATCCTATCCCATCCTAATCCTATTTTATGTAACATTCCTACATATCATATACATTCTTATACTCTATACGTATATGTACCGCCCCCCGTGGTAGCAGCCGAGCAGCTCGGATCCGGGTTCGCTGTGGCTCGAGGGTCTCCGGACCCAGGGGTTGTGCGGCCACTCGATTGAAAAGGGGGGGTATTTACAGGGGAGTTATAGTTCGTGACGCCACCCGTGGTGTGTGGTAATTAGGAGTACCACCGCTGCTGTTGGAAGTACCCGGGTATGATGGAACTGGGCAGCAAGGCACTATCCCCTTCCCCTTCATCCTCCACGGGTAGGAGATTCCCCGGGACTCGGGGAAGGGGATAGTGCCATGGGGAATGAAGGGGGATGAAGGGGTCACTCTCGTACTCAGTTCATAAGCAGACACCGACAACCGGGTAAACCAAGTCTCTGGGTGCCACTGCCGCTGAGGGGAGCTCGTCTGGATCCCGTCCCCAAGTGGTGCTGCCTGGTGATCCGTGACCTGCCTCCTGCCACTTAGTTTAGACTTCAACTTGATGGGCCGGTAGCTTGGAACTATCCTGGCCCCGCTCCCTACTATGGCTAAGTAAGGGAGCTTGCTCTCAAGGCTCACGCTTTTGGATTTTCTGGATCGTTTTGGTTAGAAAGTCCTATCCCCCTCGTTGTGCTAGTGCTCCGATTCTGGAGCGGGTGGTAACGGATCGTGAAGACTCCATACTCCTCAGGTGAATTGTCGGGTTGCCTGAAGCTACTCCCTAACCTAGGGTCCATGTACCCCGTCGTCCCTTCGGTCCCGGACCGGTGACAGCGTCAGGCTGCCGGCCGTCCTCCTCGACGGGTCCGAGCACCTCGTCACAATCCCCTGTGACTGGGGGTTCGACTCCTCTAGGCCCAGACCACCATCTGCAACCTAGGCAGTTACTTCGGAAGTCCCCACTCCCAACTTCTTCTGAGCTCCTCTCAGCTCGAGGGCTACTTCCACCTCCTTCTCCACTCACTGACTCTCCTCAACTCTCTACACACCTCACCTCCCCTCCCTGACCCCCCAGGTGTGCGACTCTATTCCTCTCAAGCCGTCCACTGGTGTGTCAGGTGGGTGTCGTGCAGGGTGTCTCTAGGGTTTTGATTTGCTGTTAGAGGCAGCACCACTTAAGTAGGGACCCAGAACCAAGAGGGAGGTGGAATACTGCACGGAAGGGCAGCTTGTGCAGTACCCTGTGACGACCTGATAGTCCAGGGGTGTCATATATACATTATATGCTTGTGCCTTCAGGGGTAGGAACCTGGTCACCTCCTCACGTTAGGTCCAATCCTGACTCCAGTAACTTGGTACCATACAGTCTATTTGTGACTTTGATTCTGAACCATTCCCCGTAGCTCTGACCCGTGCCTTTTTACCATCTTTGACTGTGTCTTGACTTAGGCTTTGTTTAACTTTTGGATCTCAATTTGTCATTGTCCCTTTATTCAGTCTTCTTTTCATCTCCAACTTGGCACACCATTGCAGCAGAGAAACCTGACAGTTCCCACCTACTAAATTGATGTGGTGGTCCCAGGTCCTGTTAGATACGGCCACTTGTTCTCACCTAATCCTGAAATGTGAAAAAGGAATACAATGGTTTATGGTACATATAAGGAAATAGTAATCACACTTCTGCAGGTGCAGCCCCCAACATCAGCTTGTGGGACACCTAACAGAAATTAACCAGAAGAAAATAAAAAAAGGAAAACACAGAGCACAACACACAGGTTCTAAAATATGGTTTTTGGTTCTTAGGACTATGGAAGACTGACAAGGACGACTGGGTTTCCAGGGACTACAATCATTCCTAATAGGAAGATATTTTGATTATAGAGCGCCCTCTGCTAGACTTGCAGTTGAGAGCTTTATTTATCTGGATTATGACCTGATATTAAATTGCAAAGCTGATAATAAACTACTCAGGGCTGATACACTACAAATGTTTTGGATGGATTTGCAGGTGGAGGATCCCCAGTGGTCTTTCCATAGCAGCAAGTGGATGGGATTGTTATTAAATTTCATCCACACGCTGCAAATAAAATTCAGCGTGGAAATTGAGATGTGAGGCGGATATTAGATCTTCAGCATATCAATTGTTACTGAAGGTTTTCAGAACAGATTTCACACTTTTGCATGGCAAAGAATGAAAAATGCAGAAAATACTCCTATAAGACACACCAGTTTGTGCCTTGGATACACAAATTATATTTTCCTTCATGTGGGCATGTAACACATTTCATTTCATTCCTATTAATATGGCAAGGACAATTTAGTTCAAGCCTCCTTTCCCCTTTTCTGCTCACTGCTTAGCACTTGAGATGGGCGAACCTGCTGATGATAGGGTTCAACGGATCCAGCTGGGCTAAAAAAAAAAAGAAATCTAGTTTGTGACTGGACTTGACTTTGGACGCCGAACCCCATATAAGTCTAAGGGACCTGAACTTAAGTGTTATAAAATAGTGTTAGTAAGGCTAAGGGGCTGCAAAAGAAAGCAAATTGGGGATTAAATCCGAACAATTATACTTAAGTTTCCATGCAGCTGTCACAATGCTTCCGGGTCTGCTCATTAAATCTTATGAATATTCACAGCTTCCCCGCCCACCGTCTGTGACAGCGTCTGTGATTGGTTGCAGTCAGACTGCCATCATGCTGGCTTCTGTGATTGTTTTCCCTCACAATAGCTGTCTGTATCCCAAAAAGGAGTGTAAAAATAAATAAGTGGAAAAAATGGCGTAGGGTCTCTCGTATTTTGATACTCAGATAAAGCAAATGGCTACAGGTGGCAGCCCTAAACTGTGTACATTATCTTGGCTGTGTATCAAAATATAAGGGACCCCATGTGGCTTTCTTTAATTATTTAAATACAATTAGCCAAGATAAAGTGAAAAGCCCAGGGCTAGGAGGCCCAGGGATATTGGCCCCTCCCCATACTAAAAATAGCAGCCCACAGCCGTGCCAGAATTGGTGCATCCATTAGATGCGCCAATCCTGGCTCTTACCTGACATATCCCGATTGCCCTGGTTCAGTGGCAATTGGGGTAATAAAAAGGGTTAATGACAGTAGTGATTTAGGAAGAAAATTACAGCTTATCACAGTTAGACACTTACCCCAGCTTATCACAGTCTGACGCTGTCACACAGGCTGGGGACATGTGTGACTACAACCAATCACAGACGTGGGGACTGCTGGTGGGTGGGGGAAGCAGTGCATATGGATTATCAATAATGAGTGGCCCCAGAAGAAGAATGAGCAGCTTGGAAGCAGTTACAGCAATGTCAGAGACTCGGTAGGTATGAAGCACTTGCTTTATTCTTATTTTCTTTATTTTTCCTTATTTAGTTTTCTTTTACTTCCCGAGTTGCCAGATCTGGGTCATTAGCCGGAAATCCCTGAGATTTCCAGTCCCAGCACGTTTGAAATTGCGCGGATCCAGAATTTTCCAGTCTGAGTCCACCCATCACTAGCTAGGAGCTGCCAAATTAACAGTTTAGTGCATTCTTCAAAAAAAGGAGTGCACTGGTGATCTTCCATGGAAGACAACAGTGGTGATATGACGCCCCTGGACTATCAGGTCGTCACAGGTTACTGCAATCTCTTTCTCTTTAGTGCAGTATTCAAATCCCTCATGGTTCTGGGTCCCCATCTTACAGTGCTGATTCCAACAGCAAATCAAATCCTAGAGACACCCTGCACCACACCCACCAGGCACACCAGTGGGCGGCTTGAGTGGAATAGGGTCGCCCACCTAGGGGTCAGGAAGTGAAGATGAGAAGTGTAGAGAAGAAGAGTGAGAAAGGAGTAGTGAAGTGGAGGAGGTTGGGAGTAGTGGCTCCCAGGAGAAGCTGCCTAGGTTGCGGACGGTGGTCTGGACCTAGAGGAGTCGGACCCCCGGGGGATTGAGGCAAAGTGCCTGGGCCTGTTAAAAAGAACGGTCAGCAGCCTGGTCCTATCACTGGTCCGGGACCGAAGGCACGGCGGGGTACATGGACCCTAGGTCAGGGAGAAGCTTCAGGCAACTTAGCAATTAACCTGCGGAGAATGGAGCCTTTATGGACTGTTCCCACTCGCTCCAGAATCGGGGCACTAGCACAACAAGGGGGATAGGGTCTTCCATACAAGCAGCCCACTAAAATCCCAAGCGTGAGCCCTGAGAGCAGGCTCCCACACTTTGCCACAGTGGGGAGCGGGGCCCGGCAAGTTTCAGACTACTGGGCCACGAAAGTGAATTTAAACTTTGTGCCAGGAGTCAGGTCACGGATCAGCACTGCAGGGGACGGGACCTGGACGAGCTCCCCTTGAGAGGCAGCGGCACCCAGAGACTTGGTTTACTTGGTTGTCAGCGTCTGCTTATTGGCTGACTGAGTACCTGAGTGATTTCCCCTTCACGGCACCCAGTAGCATCATCCAGAGTCCCAGGGCCAACCCCTACCCGTGGAGGGCAACGACACCTTGCTGCCCCAGTCCATCACCCCGGGTACTCCCAACGGCAGCGGCGATACTCCCAGTGACTGCACACCACGGGTGGCGTCACGAACTATAACTCCTCTGTAAATATACCTCCTTTTATTTTAGAGTGGCCCCTAAGCCCACAGATCCGGAGACCCTCGAATCACGAACGGACACTACCCCCGGATCCGAGCGGTTCGATCCGCTGCTGGGGCGGCACACCCTATGATCACAGAATCCTTTACACGGTGAAGAAGAACCTTTACAACATCCGTCCAAATGAAGAACACTATCCAGGAAGTTGATGTTTCAGTATCAACCCATACCAGACTAACCAGAAGAAGAAAGTATGGAGAAGGCTTGGAACGGCTCATGATCCAAAGCACAGCACCTCCTCTGTAACGCATGGTGGTGGCAGTGTGATGGCTGGGCATGCATGTGTCATGGGCGGGGAGGGACGTCGCTGCGCTCGCTAACGCTCGGGTCCGGCGCTGCTGCGATGGCTGCTCGGTGGCTCGAGCGGTGGGCCGGATCCGGGGACTCGAGCGGCGCTCCTCACCCATGAGTGAAAGGGGGTAGTTTGGTTTGGGGATTTGGTCTGTGACGCCACCCACGGGTTGTGGTGAGGTTGGGCACCACCGCTGCTGGTGACGGGGATCCCGGGAGCGATGGCAAGGAGCAGCTGGGATGTTGTTTTCCCCCTCCGTGGGTAGGGGTTGGTGGTCCCTTGGCCCGGTGAGATGACAGGGAGGCAAGGTTGGATGGGTGCAGGGTCGCTTGGACTGCGCAGCGCGGTGCCAGACGGCACGGTAGTACTCACTCAGCCACAAAGGTACGCATAGTCTCTGGTAAACCAAACGGCTGGATGGACGGGTCCCGCAGCCGGCTGCTGTGGCTTCTCCTGGATGGTTAGTGGTGGCTGCCTTTCCCTGCACCTTTGTGTATGTTCAGTCCCGGTGTTCCCACCGGTAACCCGCTGCCCAGCGTGTGTATGTGCCGGAGGAGCCCTTTTTGCCCGCAGGCTCTGGCCCTTGGAACTCTAGCTGTGGCGGCAGCTGAATTTCCTTTTGCTGGTCGGATGGTTGCTTTCAATCGGGTCTTAGCTGTTAGGAAACCCCTGGGGTTCCGGTCACTGACGGATTTGACCTTTAATGGCGACTCCAAGCCTGGTCGGGGTCCGTAGGCCCTGCCTGTGTGTGCTGGCTTCACTTCGCTCCCTGGTTCGGTACCGGTGGGCCACCGCCCGTCCCCGGTCCTATGGTTCCGCGTTGATCTGCCTCTCCTGCAGACGGCCACCCCCGTCTGCCAACCTTGCTCTTGGTGCCCGGGCCACACACCCGGCACGGTCAGTTTACTCCTCACTCCTTCACTCTTGTACTTCCCTAACTGACTGACTTCCTTTTCCCGCCTCCAGGACTGTGAACTCCTCAGTGGGTGGGGCCAACTGCCTGGCTCCACCCCACCTGGTGTGGACATCAGCCCCTGGAAGGAGGCAACAAGGATTTTGTGTCTGGCTGATGTGCCTGTCTCAGGGTGGGGGTGTGTGCTGTAGTACCTGTGACGACCTGGCTAGCCCAGGGCGCCACATTCCCCCTTGGTTAAATGCAGACCGTCCGCGGGCTGCCTGTCCATCACCGGTTTTATTTTTCTCAACTGAAAAAGATAAATAACATTTAAACTTTTCAACATATGCATACTTGTAAGGACACTTGAACGTTGCACGACAATTATATTTACATTTTTATTAACATTAAACGGACGGCTTCCGCTCTCCCACCCAAGCAACCTGGCCCTGATGCTGCCCATAAGAAGTGGGCAGCACCCCTTGACCGCAGTCCAGATCCAGGCTGCCCGAGCGAGAACGGGTACGGTGTCTCGCACCCGACTGTCACTTCAGGGGATCCCACGTCCATGGGGGACCCCTGACCCCTGGAGGATTGCCACCGGTTGCGATAGTGGCGGGCCTGGGCCATCTCTTTCCTCCAGGCCCATCCTCCAAATCAGCCTCTCCGGAGGCGACAACGGAAACATGCCCCAACCTATTTACAATCCCACAAGTTCGTGGGTGCCTTGCAAGTTCTCAGGCATGTCCATAAGCAGTTTCTTATGCACGGTGCAAAGGGTCCCTACGGGGACTACTTGCCGGCAACGGCCGGGTCAATCACGGTGTCAATCAGGTAAAACTTCGGTTGATTCATAGTCATTCACTTAACAGGTTAACGGTACTGGTGGTCCCAACGGGGACAACAGTGCAACGGAGGGACCGCTGACTTTGGGGCGGCTACCACCGCGGGGGGTCGGCCCAATCGGGGACCGGACAGTACATCGGGTTCTCCTTCCATAGGCAGTGCAGTCCAGAACCGCTGATCGCCGTTGGGAACGGTGGCGGGGGCAGCGTGCTCGGGACCTCCTCTTCCATCAGCTGCACTCTCTCGGGACCTCCTGCTGCGGTACCGGCCCCCGGCTCCCACTCAATCAAGGCTGGTTCAGGAACTTGGGTGGCCTGATCACGACGCGGCACGGCCGCCGCGGCCCCTTGCTCACGGGCCCACACCACGGCGACCATTCTGCGCACTTCCGCCTTCCAATCCAGCAGCTGCTGCAAGCTCTGCGTCCTCACCTTCAAGCAGAACCGGCCCAGCTCCCGTTCCAGCCACGCAGCGGTCCCGGCGGGCAGCTCACCCGGGCCGCAGTCTTCAAAGGCTACTCCTCCTCTGCCCCTCCAGAGCTTAGACGCTCTGGTGGCGGGTGCTCCCGCGCTTCATTCCGAAGACGCCGCCATCTCTCCATCCGCGTCCCCCCTTGGTCTTTTCTCGGCACCTCCTCTTCAGGGGCGGGGCTTCGGCTTTCGCGCCTCCACTGCTCGAGAAGACGCTCGAGCGGGAAAATCTTCGCGCCCAAGATGGCGGATTCTGAAATTTTTTGTTCGGACACCGCCGGCGGGGCACAAGACGCACTTCTACCAGCCGGCAGAACGGTAAGATCCTGTTCATGACGCCAAGTTGCCGCGGGCGGGGAGGGTCGCCGCTGCGCTGCGCTCGCTAACGCTTGGGTCCAGCGCTGCTGCGATGGCTGCTCGGTGGCTCGAGCGGTGGGCCGGATCCGGGGACTCGAGCGGCGCTCCTCGCCCGTGAGTGAAAGGGGGTAGTTTGGTTTGAGGATTTCGTCCGTGACGCCACCCACGGGTTGTGGTGAGGTTGGGCACCACTGCTGCTGGTGACGGGGATCCCGGGAGTGATGGCAAAGAGCAGCTGGGATGTTGTTTTCCCCCTCCATGGGTAGGGGTTGGTGGTCCTGGTGAGATGACAGGGAGGCAGGGTTGGATGGGTGCAGGGTCGCTTGGACTGCGCAGCGCGGTGCCAGACGGCACGGTAGTACTCACTTAGCCACAAAAGTACACAAAGTCTCTGGTAAACCAAACGGCTGGATAGACGGGTCCCACAACCGGCTGCTATGGCTTCTCCTGGACGGTTAGTGGTGGCTGCCTTTCCCTGCACCTTTGTGTATGTTCGGTCCCGGTGGATTCCCACCGGTAACCCGCTCCCCAGCATGTCTATGTGCCGGAGGAGCCCTTTTGCCCGCAGGCTCTGGCCCTTGGAACTCTAGCTGTGGCGGTAGCTGTATTTCCTTTTGCTGGTCGGACGGTTGCCTTCAATCGGGTCTTAGCTGTTAGGAAACCCCTGGGGTTCCGGTCACTGACGGATTTGACCTCTAATGGTGACTCCAAGCCTGGTCGGGGTCCGTAGGCCCTGCCTGTGTGTGCTGGCTTCACTTCGCTCCCCGGTTCGGTACCGGCGGGCCACCGCCCGTCCCCGGTCCTATGGTTCCGCGTTGATCTGCCTCTCCTGCAGACGGCCACCACCGTCTGCCAACCTTGCTCTTGGTGCCCGGGCCATACACCCAGACACGGTCAGTTTACTCCTCACTCCTTCACTCTTGTACTTCCCTAACTGACTGACTTCCTTTTCCCGCCTCCAGGACCGTGAACTTCTCAGTGGGTGGGGCCAACCGCCTGGCTCCACCCCACCTGGTGTGGACATCAGCCCCTGGAGGGAGGCAACAAGGATTTTGTGTCTGGCTGATGTGCCTGTCTCAGGGTGGGGGTGTGTGCTGTAGTACCTGTGACGACCTGGCTAGTCCAGGGTGCCACACATGGCTCCCTATGGCCCTGGGGCACTATTGTTTATTGATGATGTGACTGAAAACAGACGCACCAGGTTGAATTCTGAAGTGTACAGGGTGACACCTTCTGCTCACATTCAACCAAATACAGTGACCCAAAATATACTGCGAAAGCAAAAGAACTGACATATTCTGCAATGGCCGAGTCAATTACCAGATCTGAACCCCATTGACCATATATTTCACATGTTTAAGAGATCACTACTGGGGGAAGGTAGGAAGGCATTTTAATTTTTTGTTGCACACCACATGTGATCACGCTGTTGCTACATCCACCCGAACACAGCGTCGCTTGTGTGAGTTAAATTCGCATGTAAAGCATTCGAACTCCGAATCCTGTGTTTTTTTAAGTTGGTGTTCGGTCTCAAAACCTAACCTCAGGTTCGCTCATCTCTAATCACGAGGAAGAAAACCCAGCATTTGGTGACATCCATGGCTTCCAGACTTCAGGCAGTCATTGCCTGTAAAGGATTCTCAACAAAGTATTAAAAATTAACATTTGATTTATGGTACAGTAAATTCGTCCAATTACTTTTGAGCCCCTGAAATTAGAAGGATTTACAGAAAAATGTTTGCAATTTTGCACGTTTAACAGGATATTTTTTGTTCAACCCCTTTAATGAAACCGCAAAGTCTACACTACAATTGTATCTCATGTGTTTCATTATAAATTAAAAAAATAATGGCACGCAGAGGCCAAATCATGAGATTCGGTCAGACTCACTGTCCAAATATTTCTGGATCCAACTGTAGCTATTGTCCCGGTCCACCCCCTGCCTCTTTATACATTCACATTCCATTTGGCCATACTTCTACGTATTCTTAATATGGAGAGGGTAGTAAGTAAACGGATGCCAAAGAGTAACCCTTGTTTTCCTTGTCTCTTTTTCAAAAAAAGATCGATGAATATTCCACGTGAAAGCAAGAAACTTTGGAATATGAATGCATCTTATCAGAAAATCCACTTCTTTCTTCACCTGATTGATCATTTACTCTCAAAATTTTCAATTCCATAATAAAATTTGTCTTTAGTAAAAACAGACTTTTCCAATGCGGAGATAAGAGATGACGGACGGTGCTTTTAAAGTTCTATGGAGAACTGTAAGGGTATGTGCATACGCTGCAGAATTGGTGCAGAATTTTTTTTTTTTTACAGCAAATCTGAACCTTCTGGCAGAAAAATGCACAAAAAAACGCATGCGGTTTTGATACACTTTTGGTCCTTTTTTTTTCCATGCGTATTTTTAGTGCAGTCATAGGCTGGAAGAGCTAAAAAAAAAAACACAAAAGAAAAATGTCTCAACAAGAGACATGCCACAGATTATTTTCTGAATAAGGAATAACGTTTGGAACACCATTCTAAGTCTAAACTGGGTGCAAAAACCTAAAAAAAACATCACTATGGGGAGATAAGGTATGCACACCAGTGACTATGTAAGGCCCCTTTCACACGTCAGTGATTCTGGTACGTTTGTGCTTTTTTTTAAACATACCAGAATCACTGACATACGCAGACCCATTATAATGAATGGGTCTGCTCACACGTCAGTGATTTTTCACTGCACGTGTCTCCGTGCGGCGTACCCGCGTGTGCGTGATTGTTGCACGGAGACATGTCCATTTTTTTCTGGCATCACTGATGTTCCACGGACCACGCAGTGGTGTGGTTCGTGAAACACGTGCCAGAAAAAAACGTGCATTTAAAATAATAAACATTTTAACTCACCCGGCGTCCAGCGATGTCCTCTGCAGCCCGTTCTGCCTGCTGCTTTTAAGCCGGCTCATTACTGTCGCGCATATTCATTATGCGCGACACAGCCGACCCGGAAGCAGCTGCTGCGGGGGTCACCGCCGGCCGGATGCTGCGTCGCGGGAGCGATCAGCACCATGGACAGCGGGAGCGGGCACAGGTGAGTTGATTTCTAAGTGCAATCACGGGCCACGGAGAACGGAGCCCGGATTGCACTTAGACAACCCACGTGTGCCGTGATTCACGGCACACGCAGGGACATGTGCATGTTTTACACGCCAGTGAAAAACGTCACTGTTTTTCACTGACGTGTGAAGCGGGCCTAAGGGGAATACATGAAATAGCAGAAACTGCTGTGTGAATACTGACTTAAAAAATCTAATAGCTATATGTAAGAGTGAAAATGTGAAAAATGGAATCTGCATTACTGCCATGAACATATGAATCAAGAGAAATTTAGCTACTGAATTGATCAATGCAATAGAGCCCCAACACTACGCCAAAGTATTTCTCTACGTTGGGGTCCCTAGCTTGTGTGTGTCCTCTCATGCAGTTAAAAAAACTTACCGTGTATGGGAAGCTGAGACCCAGGCTATTTATGCGTATGATATGGATTGGCAATAGGTGTGGTTGGGGAGGGTTCACAAACGAAAAACTACTAACAAAAGTCAGTATTCACACAGCAGTTTCTGCTATTTCATGTATTCCCCTTACATAGTCACTGGTGTGCATACCTTATCTCCCCATAGTGATGTTTTTTTAGGTTTTTGCACCCAGTTCAGACTTAGAATGGTGTTCCAAACGTTATTCCTTATTTGTTGGTAGTTTTTCGTTTGTGAACCCTCCCCAACCACACCTATTGCCAATCCACATGATACGTATATATAGCCTGGGTCTCAGCTTCCCATACACGGTAAGTTTTTTAACTGCATGAGAGGACACACACAAGCTAGGGACCCCAACGTAGAGAAATACTTTGGCGTAGTGTTGGGGCTCTGTTGCATTGATCAATTCAGTAGCTAAATTTCTCTTGATTCATATGTTCATAGCAGTAATGCAGATTCCATTTTTCACATTTTCACTCTTACATATAGCTATTGGATTTTTCAAGTCAGTATTCACACAGCAGTTTCTACTATTTCATGTATTCCCCTTGCATAGTCACTGGTGTGCATACCTTATCTCCCCATACAGATTATTTTCTGCACCAAAATCTGCAAGGGAAAAAAAAAAATAAAAATCAACGTGTGCACTGCACTTCAGAAATCTCATAGACTTTGCTTGCTTGAGGATAGGCATGCAGATTTTGGTGCAGATTTCTCAAAAACACATCAAAAAAAGCGCGAAGGGCACAGGCCCTAACTGTCATTTCAGGAGAACTTGCAGCAGAATGACTGTGTCTGCTCTAGCGCCTCCCTCTGTCTCTGGCTCCTCCCCCCTCCTCATAGAGCCTTATAAGCACCAACCATCGTTTCCTATGTCAGCAAAGGGAAAGTATTCTCGTAATACAGATTTTACTCAAGAATTTAGAGTGAATGATCAGAAGGACCATTAAGATGCAGATTTCTCTGGTAATATGTCTTCATGTCTACTATTAATTTATGACATAAAAAAATGTAACTGTGTTTACTCTTTAAAACCCTTCAGATCCCTACAAATTCATTCTTACAAAACTGGCAGGTTCAGCTGACAATGATCTAATTTCCAGGACGACCTTAAAGAGCACCAATCACTTGCCATAACTGCAATTTTTGTAAATGCTGTTCTCCTGAATCTGGCATTGTTTGCTGTGCCTTGCTTTTCCTGATATATGGCCCCCTCTGAGATATGGCCCCCTGTATATAGATCTAGTATTTTTTGCCAACTGGGTGTGGTCCTCAAGAATCCTCCCACAGAGAAGAGTTAAGGACAATGCCCACTTGGCTAACAAGACTAGATTTACATACAGAGAATAGGGGGCCATATCTTAGGAACAGAGAGGAGCAGGAACAAAAGAAAAACAATGCAAGATTCAGGAGAACTGACGAATTTACACCAGGCAAAAAAAAAATATAGTTATGGGAAGTGACAGGTTCTATTTTAAGAAGTTTATTTCCTTGGGCTAGGCTAGCAGCATTAAAATGATAGCCAATGGGAAGTATCATATCATATATTTAATTTAATTAATTTACTTATTTAAAAGAAATGAGAAATATAGTTTATTAAGCTTCCCAAAAATAACATATTATATAGAGAAAAGCCAGAGAGGACCTATATGTAATAAATATGAGGCAGTGACAAGTTTGTGGTCTACCTGCTTATTGTTTTCCAAAAAAACAAAAAGATTTATTTTTTCTTCCCTGTGATGAATTCTATAGCATGTACCTTTTAAATTGCAAAAACCCTTATGCACCAGTAGATGGCAGCAGATCACAGTTTTTGGGCAAAAGGATAAATTCATATTGTGCTACATGAATGTTATTCACAAATACCAACTTGTTCTGCTGCTTACCACTGTGTTGCCCTCTGGGAAGACAAGATAATCTGTAAAAGTAGAAATGCTATGGAAAGGATAATTAGATCCTAAATGTTTAGAGTTATCAACCAAATTTCCATATCTATTTGCAAATCAGTGATACAGTGCACGGTTTTGTATCAGAGCCGCAGAAGAATTTGGGGATATAGTACAACAAAGACAGAAAAAAAAATCTTCATTGTCTTTAAATTTTAGTTAATGGACCAATGAGAAATTTTGCATCTTGGGGCAATCATACATTTTTTTCCCTCACTTTGAAGGAAGAAGAAGCCTTAAGACGTCTGTTTCTCACTTACACGTTCTGTGTTTTTCATGAATGGCAATCTATGGTGATCATATTTTTGGGGGGCAAACCGTGTGTCTGCAAAGAAAAAAAAAAAGCAGAGACAATCACAGATCTAAAGGCCGCTTTACATGCTGCGATATCGCTATCGATATCGCTAGCGTGGGCACCCGCCCCCATCGGTTGTGCGTCACGGGCAAATCGCTGCCCGTGGCGCACAGCCGTACAACATCGCTCGAACCCGTCACACGTACTTACCTGCCTAGCGACATCCCTGTTGCCGGCGAACCACCTCCTTTCTAAGGGGGCGGTTCGTTCGGCACAGCGATGTCACTAAGCAGGCGCCCAATCGAAGTGGAGGGGCGGAGATGAGCGGCCGGAACATCCCGCCCACCTCCTTCCTTCCTCATTGTGGGCAGCCACAGATAAGGTGAGGTTCCTTATTCCTGCGATGTCACACATAGCGATGTGTGCTGCCGCAGAAACAACAAACAACCTGTGTCCTGCAACAGCAACGATATTTGGGAATGGAGGAGCGTGTCAACGAGCAACGATAAGGTGAGCATTTTTGCTCGTTAGTGGTCGCTCGTACGTTTCACACGCAACGACATCGCTAACGAGGCCGAATGTGCGTCACGAATTCCATGACCCCAACGACATCGCGTTAGTGATGTCGTTGCATGTAAAGCGGCCTTAACTCACCGATTCAAATTAATGGGTTGGTGAAAAAAAAATAGCACACGGGTGCTGGTTGTGTTGTCCAAGGAGAAGGGTGGTAATCTTTTTTTTTTTTGTGCATATGAGAAAATTTGGATACACAGACCAAAACTGGCTGAAAGTCAGATCCAACACACTGAAGAAAAGTTACCTGGTTTTTTTTTGTGTGTGTGTGAGATTTTTTAATAAATAAATCAGATTTTTCTTTAAAAAACACTGCATTGTATTTTTGTATTGACAGTAAGGAAGAGCGAAGCCAAAGTGTAAAGTTTGGAGTTTGTACCTAGTGTCCGGGGCTTGAACTTGAACATGGACTTTTCACAGAAATCCGTCTCTGAGTTCGGAGTTTGGATGCTGAATAAAGCTTGTTAAAAGGCTATAGTGCAGCCAATCAACAAGCTTCCGGCATGAGGAAGATGCCAGGACGCTGCTGGGAACAAAATAAAAAAAAAAAAATTACATGGAGTCCCCCTATTTTTGGTAACTAGCCAAGTTAAAGCAGACAGATGGGGGCTGGAATTATAAGGGTAGGAAGGTCCATAGGTATTTGGCGCCTCCCAGCCTAAAAATAGTAGCACCCAGAAATGGCACATCCATTAAATATGTCGATTCTGTCGCTATGCCTGGCTCTTCCGGATTGCCCTGGTGCAATGGAAATCAAGGTAATATATGGGGTTGATGTCAGCTGTGAATTGACAGCTGGCATCTAGCCCAGGGGTTAGTAATGGAGAGGCATCTATCAGACACCCTTATTCCCCATTACTAACACGGTAAATATACATATAAAAAACAAACACACACTTGAATAAAGACTCGCCCACACTCCCTCATTCACCAATTTAATAATTTAAAAAAATCCTTGAAGTTACAATGTAATCCAATGGTGTAATGTCCCACGATGTCCGTTGAATCCTATGGTCCATAGGTCACTCCCGGGCATGATAAATTATTTTTCTAGCACTGACCACAAGTGGCTGCGAAGGGCCAAATAATCAATGGCCTTCCCAGCCTCATAATACCAGCCCTACGCTGGTTTGGAAAAGTAAGGAGGAACCCATGTCATTTTTTTTGCATTTATTCCCTATGCACATTTGTTTGCAGGGCAATTTTTCTGCTATAACACCCATTTTGCATCCTTTTGCAGCCCCCTAGCCCTTACTACAACCACTTACAGAACAAAAGTTCAGTTCCCCATTGATTTATATGGAGTTTGGGGTTAAGTTCGGTTACCAAATCAAACTTTTAACTAAAGTCCAGCTGCACCAGGCGAACCTGAACGTCCATTTATGTCTAATTGACATTTTGCAATATTTAAAGGAGTTTTATACTCTTAACTTTATTTTTCCCTTGGGTTTGTTGTAAGTAAAAATATTATAAAGAAAATGTACCCCTCCATATGCCTGTCTGCTGCTGGCCCGGATCATTGGGCGAGCCTTGCACAGGACTTCAGTGGTCTCCTGCCATCTACATCTGTAAAGTTTCTTGCGCGTGATGCTGGGATGTTCCATCATCAGACAAAGCATGCTAGTGTCCAAATGCATTTTAAGCGCTCAGGAAGGAGCATGTAACGGGAATGGCTTGAAATGGAGCGTTACCATCATGGGAAAGTATTCTGCAGTCGCTGCCTTCCCTTATAGTTGGCAAGCATGATATACTCATGTGCCGCCCCCGTGTCAGTAGCCGGGCTGCTCTGATTCGGATCCGCGGTGGCTCGAGGGGTGTCCGGACGGCCACTCAAATGAAGGGGGGTATTTACAGGGGATTGTGTTTAGAGTTCGTGAAGCCACCCTTGGTGTGTGGTAAGGTGGAGTACCACCACTGCAGTTGGGAGTACTCGGGGGCGATGGAGTGGGGCAGCCAGGTGTTGGGACCCTCTCCGGGTAGGGAGAATGCCCCGGGACTTGGGGATGGTGCTTGGAGAGTGCCGTTGGGTGCGAAGGGGTCACTTGCATCAGAGGCGTATCTGGGGGGGCTGGCGGGGCATATGCCCCAGGTGCAGCTGTCCGGGGGGCGCTGTCAGGCTGCCTGATGCAGAGCTCTGAGAGTCTCCCCGGCAGCTATGTGTTACCGCCCTCTGTAGTGGGAGCAGGCTATGCTCTGAGTCCAGCAGTCAAGCCGGAGTCAGAAAAAGTGTGGCGTGTGGCTCCCTGTGATCATTTGCATGGCCGGCGGTAGGTTTGTGCAACCTGTGCAGTGACACAGGGGCGCCGGCCGGCAGACATCACTGAGGGGGGACCTCCCTCTGCCACTGGCTCCTGCACATCTCCTGTCAGATTGCAGCGTGATGGGGGAGGGGCATGCACGGCAGTGCTGCATAGTGCCATGTGCTCAGTTTTTCACCCTCCCGTCCTGTCAGTGGCGTAACTAGAGTTTAATGGGCCCTGGTACAAAATTTGGACCGGGGCCCCCCTCCACGTACACCGACACTTAGGGTATGGGATAATGACACTGACACTCGGGGTACAGGATAATGACGCTGACACTTGGCTTTTACCCTCAGCACTCAGATTTCCCATGATCTGAAATCCCTCTATCAGCACCCAGCTTTCCCATGATCTGATATCCATCTTGTCCTCGGCACCCAGCTTCCCCATGCTCTGCCATACAGCTTTCCCTCAGCACCCAGCTTTCCTATAACAGAGCATGGGAAAGCTGGGTGCTGAAAGAAGATGTATAGCAGAACATGGGAAAGCTGGGTGCTGAGGAAAAGAGCCTTTTTCCCTAAGCACAAAACATTTCCATCCCATGCTTGTATCTTTGTCCCCCCTAGTATATAGTTCTCCAAATACTATAATGGCCCCCACATAGCCTTCCATATAGTATAAAGGGTCCCACATAACCCTTCATATATTGTAATGCACCCCCATAGTCCTCCATGTATTATAATGCATTTCCCACAGTCCTCCATATATTATAATTCACCCCATAATTCTCCATATTTTATACTGCACCACATAGTCCTTCATGTTTTATAACGCACCCCCATAGTCCGTGTGTAAGGTAGCCTCCATAGTCCTCCATATATTATAATGCAGCCTGTGACGGGAGTGTACAACAGAGCAAAGGATGGACGAGGCCGAGGGACGATCCAACAGGTTTATTCACAAGGACACTGGAACAGCACACGATAAGTCCACGTAAAACAGATTCGGGGGCCCTTCCCGACAATCCTCGGACCGGATAACAAAGTAATCGTCCTTACAGTAGTCCAAAGAGTTCCACACAATCCCACGGGCCACTGATCTCCAGTCTGTAACTGTCCATACACCGGCTCTAGGATCCAGCCTCAGCTATTCCCTCCCAGAGGATCAATCTTCCTTCTTCAAGTTTCACACAGACTGACTGAATCTCCCAGGTAAGCAGAGTTTACACTAGTTGGACTCTAGGCCCACCTCCCCCTACTCCCAGGGATGGAAGTGCCTCAAGAGGATATAACCTTGCATTTTAGGGGGTGATTACCTACAACAATAGAAATGTACACAGAAGTAGTTCAAATAAGACAATGAACCCAGCTTGAAATAGGAATCTGTACAGCATATACAGTGAGAGGGTAAATTACATCTTCACAATCCCTCCCCCTCCCAACTTGTGTACGTACTAGGGACCTCTACAGGTCACTGGTTAAGTACACACAGGCAGAGCGTTACTTACATGTGGCTTCATGCAGCCACGAATTGGCATCGTAGCTCTCCCACATCATTGCCCAGGAGAACAGCTGCAGGCAGGCCACCCATCACCCCAACCACACATCGCCTGACCCCAAAACCAAAGTTCAGATCCACAGTGGCTGTGGGAATAGTCCTTCATTGTCCACCAGCCAGTTCAATAACAATCCCAGGTCCTCTATGGATTGCCTCAGGCCGAACCACTCGGGGATCAGCCAGTGTGAGGAAAGCACCCGAGTCACAAAATCCAACAAGTCTCTGTCCATCCAGCACAACCTCCTGCAAGTGCTTACCTCGATGAGCAGAAGTCGTCATAACTGCGGGTCGCACCCCGTAAACTCCTGGTGGTGCAACATGGGGGGCTGAGTCACTAGGCCAGTCCTCACATAGCGGTGCCACATCTTCCTCCATGGCACTGGGCTGTAAATAATTAACAATCCGATTGGGTGCAGGATCAGTCCTCATTTGAACAGCTGGGCAGGAGACTTGCCGATGCCCTGGCTGTCCACATTGATAGCATCTGAGCTGGGTCTCCCTCCATCCAAGGCGTCCTCTTGGGTAAGGGGTAGGGGAACTTGGAGGCCGGCTCCCACCTGAAGGTGCTGTAGGGGTTTGAGGATGATTCCTCCATGGCCTGGCTGGGCATGAGGCCTGCAAATGCCCGGGATGCCTACAAACATAACACCTGCGCTCTGTTACTTCCTCTCCCCGGCGTATTCCAGAAAGTGCAGTAGAAGCAACTGGAGGCACATTAACACGGGTATCAACATGTGGTGGCTTAGAGGAACGGGGAACAATGGGGACAGAATAACTGGGGGCATCCGGTGTTGTGGAGCTGTTAGGCGTCTCTCCATCCTCCAACAGAACCCTCCACTGAGGCTTGATGGTGAGAGCCTCATCAGCGAGAGCAGCAGCTTCCTCCACTGTCGCTGGTTTTCTCTCACGCACCCATTCCCGGATCTCAGCGGGGCACTGGGCAAAGAATTGTTCTTTTAGGATGACCTGCAGGAAGGTCTCCCAAGATAAGGCCTCCTCTGCCTCCAGCCAGCGATTACATATTTGTTTGAGTCTATGAGCATATATCTTAAAAGACACTTCCCCATCACAGGCTAAAGCACGGAACTGAGTCCTGTAAGTGTCTGGGGTCACAGCATAATGTTCTAGAATAGTCTGTTTAATATCCGCATACTCACAGTTCCACCGAGGGTCCATAGCTCTATAGGCTTCAGCAGCTCCCCCCTCTAGGAGCCCAACCAGATGCCGGACACGCTCCCTGTCCGGGACTTCCATTAATCGACACTGATGCTCAAAGTCCTGGAAGAAGCCCTCAATGTCGCCTGCAGCCTCATTAAACGGCTTAAAGTCTTTGCGGGACACCCTGGGAAGTTGCCTCATGATGGGTGCTGGGGTTACAGTCTGTCTGGAACCTCTCGCGGCTTCCACAGCGAGCTCCTTATCCAGCAGTGCCATCTCCTCCATCCTGCGCTCCTTCTCTTTAGCTCCACGCATGGCCTCCCTCTTATCTTCTATGGTGGCCTCATCTCCAAGCAGTGCCATCTCCTCCTTGTACCACACAACCCATTGACTTTTTTGGGTATTCACCTCCGGCTGCCGTCTTTCTTCCGTTTGCTGTGAGCATCCTTCCTCCACGTCATTTTGCGAACAGACTCCTTCTAGCGCCTCAATCAGCTGCTCCTTGGAGAGCCCTTTGAAACGAACTCCTACTTCACGGGCCTTTGATTGCAAGCTCCCCAAAGTCCAGGTCTTGTACTCTGCAGTGCTGGTTCCTGATGTTGAGCCATTGTCCTCCATTCCTTCTGCTCTGATCCCAGCGCTGCCAACCAGTTTGTGACGGGAGTGTACAACAGAGCAAAGGATGGACGAGGCCGAGGGACGATCCAACAGGTTTATTCACAAGGACACTGGAACAGCACACGATAAGTCCACGTAAAACAGATTCGGGGGCCCTTCCCGACAATCCTCGGACCGGATAACAAAGTAATCGTCCTTACAGTAGTCCAAAGAGTTCCACACAATCCCACGGGCCACTGATCTCCAGTCTGTAACTGTCCATACACCGGCTCTAGGATCCAGCCTCAGCTATTCCCTCCCAGAGGATCAATCTTCCTTCTTCAAGTTTCACACAGACTGACTGAATCTCCCAGGTAAGCAGAGTTTACACTAGTTGGACTCTAGGCCCACCTCCCCCTACTCCCAGGGATGGAAGTGCCTCAAGAGGATATAACCTTGCATTTTAGGGGGTGATTACCTACAACAATAGAAATGTACACAGAAGTAGTTCAAATAAGACAATGAACCCAGCTTGAAATAGGAATCTGCACAGCATATACAGTGAGAGGGTAAATTACATCTTCACACAGCCCCCATAGTCCTATATGTATTATAATGCAGCCCCATAAATCTTCGTATTGTATTATGCAGCCCCATACTCCTCCATGTATAATACACCCATAACCCATGTATAAGGTGTCCTTCATGTTGTATAATGCATCCCCATAGACCTCCATGTATAATACACCCAGATAGTCCATGTATAAGGTGTCCTTCATGTTTATTATGCAGTCCCATAGACCTCCATGCATCATGCAGCCAGCCCCCCAAGAGCCTCCATGTTTCATGCAGCCAGCCCCCCTAGGGCCTCTATGTGTCATGCAGCCAGGCCCCCCCAGGGCTTCCATGTGTCATGCAGCCAGCCCCCCCAGGGCCTCCATGTGTCATGCAGCCAGCCCACCCCAGGGCCTCCATGTGTCATGCAGCCAGCCCCCCCAGGGCCTCCATGTGTCAGGCAGCCAGCACCCCCAAGGCCTCCAAGTGTCAAGCAGCCAGCACCCCCAGGGCCTCCATGTATCATGCAGCCAGCCTCTCCAGGGCCTCCATGTGTCATGCAGCCAGCCCCTCCAGGGCTTCCATGTGTCATGCAGCCAGCCCCTCCAGGGCTTCCATGTGTCATGCAGCCAGCCCCTCCAGGGCCTCCATGTGTCATGCAGCCAGCCCCCCAGGGCCTCCATGTGTCATGCAGCCAGTCCCTCCAAGGCCTCCATGTGTCATGCAGCCAGCCAGCCCCCCCAGGGCTTCCATGTGTCATGCAGCCAGCCCCCCAGGCCTTCCATGTGTCATGCAGCCAGCCCCCCCCAGGACTTCCATGAGTCATGCAGCCAGCCCCTCCAGGGCCTCTATGTGTAATGCAGCCAGCCCCTCCAGGGCTTCCATGTATCATGCAGCCAGCCCCTCCAGGGCCTCTATGTGTCATGCAGCCAGCAAAATAAAAAAACAAGTACCTCTCTTCTCCTTCCGACCCCTGCGATCTCGGTAGTTACGCCCCTGCCCTTATATGTCACACACCCTGCTCCCCATACAGCCTGCACCCCCCATATCACACACCCTGCTCCCCAAACAGCCTGCACCCCCACATCACACACCCTGCTCCCCATACAGCCTGCACCCCTCGTATCACACACACTACACCCCCATATGTCACACACCTGCTCCCCATACAGCCTGCACCCCCCATATCACACACACTACACCCCCATATGTCACACACCCTGCTCCCCATACAGCCTGCACCCCCATATCACACACACTACACCCCCATATGTCACACACCTGCTCCCCATACAGCCTGCACCTCCCATATCACACACTACACCCCCATATTTCACACACCCTGCTCCCCATACAGCCTGCACACCCCATATCACACATACTACACCCCCATATGTCACACACCCTGCTCCCCATACTGCCTGCACCACTAATATCATACACACTACACCCCCATGTCACACACCCCGCTCCCCATACAGCCTGCACCCCTCATATCACACACACTACACCCCCATATGTCACACACCTGCTCCCCATACAGCCTGCACCCCCGCATATCACACACACTACACCCCCATATGTCACACACCCTGCTCCCAATACTGCTTGCACCACTAATATCACACACACTACACCCCCATATGTCACACACCCCATACAGCCTGCACCCCCATGTCACACCCCCCGCTCCCCATACAGCCTGAACCCCAATATCAAACACACTGAACCCCAATATGTCACACACCCTGCTCCCCATACAGCCTGCACCCCCATATCACACACACTACACCCCATATGTCACACACCCTGCCCCACATATCTCACCTAGCCTGTACCCCAACTTACCCCACTCAAACACTCTGCACCCTTTCACATCCTTCAGTTACAGTCTGCAGGGGGGCTACCACTCACCCTGCAGCCCCCCTCCCCTTCATGTCCCCTCTTTTCTCATTACCAGTCATGTGTCCATATCTCCTTCAGGAATCAGTATCTTTGCTTTCTGCTGGCAATCCTGTGTCTCCTCCCACACAGTCACATGGGTGTGACATCATCGCAGGTCCCTTCAGGATGGATTCCGTCTTCTGTGCAGCAGCACTTCTGCTCTGCCGCAGGTCAGAGAGCCCCTTTACTGACACCGGGCCCCCTGACTCACAGGCCGGCCCCCTGGTAGTCGGCCACTACACAGCGCATCTCCTCTCTTACAGAGAGGAGCCGGTTCTGCAGAGCGGATGACGAGCCCCTATAACCCTGCGGGCCCTGTCGCAGTGGCAACCTCTGCGACCGCGGTCGTTACGCCCCTGCGTGTAAGGATGTTAGAGAGTGCAGGCATCAGCCTCAGGTGAGTGTATCTGTGATGCCCCTGACTATCAGGGTGTCATAGGGACTGCACTCCTTTCTCTTATGGTACAGAACTCATCCTCCATGGTTCTGGGATCCTAACTCTGGTATTGTTCCCATCAGCACTCAAATCCTAACCACACCTCACACAACACCCTGTCAGGCACACCAGTGGGTGGTATAGCTGGAAAAGGGCCACCCGCCTAGGGGTCAGGCAGACTGGTGGGAGGGACATAGTCAGGTTAGTAATAGCCCTCAGAGAGTGAGGAGCTTAGGAAGTTGTAGCTCCCTGGGAGACTTTGGTTGGGTCGCAGACGGTGGTCTGGGACCAGAGGAGTCGGAGACCCGGTCGCAGGGTATTGGAGAAGGGTGCCCAGACTTAGTTTTGGAGAACGGTCGGCTCCGGAAAGTCCAGTAACCGGACCGGTACTGAGCACAGCACGGTACAGGACCCTAGATCAGGGAGTAGCTTCACGCAACCTGGTAATTCACCTGTGGAGGATAGTCTCTTTATGAACTTTCCCCAAGAGCTCAGAGATTGAAGGCATCAACACAATGAGGGGGATAGGGCTTTTCAGCTTCATGCGGCCTACAGAAATCCCAAGTGTCAGCCATCGAGAGCATAGCTCCACTATTCTATATAGGGAGCGGGACCCTGACAGCTTCAGGCCGAAGGGTCACTTAGGAACTTTTCCAATTGTGAATGGAGGCAGGCTCCAGACCACCAACAATACCAGCGGGGACGGATTCCCGGACGAGCTCCCCAGAGTGGCAGCGGCACCCAGAGACTTGGTTTACTTCTGTGTCAGAGTCTACTTAATGGTTGCACCAACATCCACACAGTCTGAATGAGTACACTGCTCTGCTTGCGTCCTGCCTGCCCACACAGCCCGCACCACGCCATCCTCCACCTATTCTCTAGAGTCCCGGGGTCTCCCCTACCCGTGCAGGGAACATCATCTGGCTACTCTGCTCCATCTCCCCGGGTACTCCCATCAGCAGCGGTGGTAGGCGGGCTTTGCACGTTGCGACATCGCAAGCCAATGCTGCGATGTCGCACGCGACAGTCCCCACCCCCGTCGCAGGTACGATATCGTGTGATAACTGGCGTAGCGAAAATTATAGCTACGCCAGCTTCACATGCACTCACCTGCCCTGCGACCGTCGCTGTGGCCGGCGACCCGCCTCCTTCCTAAGGGGGCGGGTCATGCGGCATCATAGCGACGTCACACGGCAGGCGGCCAATAGCGGCGGAGATGAGCAGGATGTAAACATCCCGCCCACCTCCTTCCTTCCATAGCTTCCGGCGGCAGGTAAGGTGATTTTCCTCGCTCCTGCGGCTTTACACACAGCGATGTGTGCAGCCGCAGGATCGAGGAACAACATCGTACCTGTTGCGGCACCGGCATTATGGAAATGTCGGAGCCTGCAAAGCTGATATGATAACGACGCTTTTGCGCTCGTTCATCGTATCATCTAGGATTTACACACTACAACATCGCAAGTGACGCCGGATGTGTGTCACTTTCGATTTGACACCACCGACATTGCATCTGCGATGTCGTAGTGTACAAAGCCGCCCGTACTCCCCTTACCATGAACCACGGGTGGCGTCACAAACTGTCTCTTGTAAATATTCCCCCCTTTTAGATGTCGAAAAGGCTGCAAGTCCCTGGGTCCGGAGACCCTCGAGCCACAACGACCCCGGATCCGAGCAGTTCGACTGCTGCAGGGGCGGCATATATCCCTACCTCCAGGGCCCAGCATTGTATCGTGTTACCGGTGTACCCTGTGTGTTGCCGTGCTCAGCAGGGGTTCCCTTATACCTGGCAGAACCCCGGAAGTCACTGTGTGGCAGTGTCATATCTTCAGTGTTGTCTCATGGAAAGATATAACACAATATTTGCAAAAACGTGAAGGGTGTACTCACTTTTGTCACATACTGTATAATATCCAGGGGGGGGGGACTGCATTGCCCCCAGATTGCAGCCCCATGATTGGTGTCTCCTATATGTGACATTCTGTGATGGAAATACACCAGAAAGTTGATAAGAATATTGAAAAAAATCCTTCAATAGCAGCCGGTGATGTCTGATTAATACTGAGATTTGTTCTGAACATAAAACCCCATTTTTCGGCCCATTACAGACACTACCAGGCCTTCTTTGTTCACGTACTATTGATAACTCAAATAATTTCACCCCAGATCTCTCTACAGCGCCTCTAAGTAAATGTATGTAACATATGAGCGATACAGGAGCGTCTGCCCACACATTATGTGAGCTGCTCCATGTAATATACAGGGATATATGACATTTATGGTAAAATGTACCATAGTGCAATGACTGCGTCCTGTCCCTTTAAATCTGCAGCTACCTCTGTAACCATGGTAACCACATTGACACAGCCAATAGAATTGCTCAGTTTGAATTGAAATGAAAAAAAAAGGCGTTTATTCTCAGTTTGTTACACCTCATCTGAGAGTGAAGACAGACACCAGCAATCAGTGAGAGATTTGTATAGATTACAAGGAGCGACAATAGCAGAGGAACCCATGGATTGGACTGCATATGGAGCCAGCGGAGGATCAGGTAGTATCATCAGTCTGTGAGGGGCGACTGTTCCCTAGATTTAGGCGGGCTTTGCACACTACAACATCGCAGGTGCGATGTCGGTGGGGTCAAATTGAAAATGACGTACTTCCGGCATCGCATGCGACGTCGTAGTGTGTAAAGGCTCGATCATACGATGAACGAGCGCAAAAGCGTCGTAATCGTATCATCGGTGCAGCGTCGGCGTAATCCATGATTACGCTGACGCGACGGTCCGATGTTGTTCCTCGCTCCTGCGGCAGCACACATCGCTGTGTGTGAAGCCGCAGGAGCGAGGAACATCTCCTTCCGGCATCACTGCGGCTTCCGTAGGATATGCGGAAGGAAGGAGGTGGGCGGGATGTTTACATCCCGCTCATCTCCGCCCCTCCGCTCCTATTGGCCGCCTGCCGTGTGACGTCGCGGTGACGCTGCACGATCCACCCCCTTAATAAGGAGGCGGGTCGCCGGCCAGAGCGACGATCGCAGGACAGGTGAGTCCATGTGAAGCTGCCGTAGCGATATTGTTCGCTATGGCAGCCATCACAAGGATATCGCAGTTGCGACGGGGGCGGGCACTATCGCGCTTGGCATCCCAGCATCGGCTTAGGGTTTCCAGGAATATTTCTTTGCTAGACTTTGGGCCTAGAACCCAGGGCCGGCTCCGGGTTTTTGTGGGCCCCGGGCGGAAGAGTCCCAGTGGGCCCCATCCACACACAGACACCAATACGAACACGTACATATACATATTTAAAGACAAACTCACAAAAATACATATAAACAGACAAATCTATACAGTCATATACACTTACAGACACACACACACACACAACTCTGCTACATACAGACAGACAGACAAACACACACAACTCTGCTACATACAGACAGACAAGCACACACACACACACACACACACACACACGTCTGCTGCATACAGACAGACACACACACACAACTCTGCTGCTCTGTGGGGCCCGCACCCGCGGCATCGGCGGGGACAGCACCCGCGGCATCAGCTGGGACAGCACCCGCGGCATCAGCTGGGACAGCACCCGCGGCATGGATGGGGACAGCACCCGCAGCATTGGCGGCGACAGCACCCGCGGCTCTGCGGGGCCCACACCCGCGGCTCGGCGGGGACAGCACCCGCGGCATCGGCGGGGACAGCACCCGTGGCATCGGCGGGGACAGCACCCGTGGCATCGTCGGGGACAGCACCCGCGGCATCGGCGGGGGGGATTGGCAGGGCATACATCTGGGGGGGTAGAAGCAGCTCACAGGGGACCATAATGGGGAGGCGGGGAGGGCACTTACCCGATTAGGTCACGGTGGAGAGGGGGCCCACACAGCGCCGGACAGAAGCTCGCCTCCATCTGTGGGACTGAGAAGGCGGTGGCTCCGCCCACAGATGAAGTTCAAACCAGGATGTCTGCGCGCCTTAAAGTGACGGCGCCGCAGATTGCTGCCGAGGACTGCGGTCCCCGGAACTCGGCCGAGGGCAGCAGAACTGTAAAGGCGAGTGGGCCCCGGCCAAGGGACAAGAGAACTGACGAGGCCGAGTGGCCCCCCCGGCTCTCCAGGGCCCCGGCCTTTGCCCGGGTTTGCCGGGTGCTGACGCCGGCCCTGCTAGAACCTATCAGGCAGGTAGATGCCGACTCCCTGCCTGTTACTTCTCAGGCCCGTAGTAAAGAAAACTAAAATAGCCCCAGATAGTTTAATGGGATCCATCAATAATAATTGCACGGGCCTAGTCAGGGCCGGAATACAGGCGGGGCAGGCGGGGCTTCAGCCCCGGGGCCCCCACCAAAAGAGCTTCCAAGGGGGCCCCCACCACCAGGGCCATA
>NC_134357.1:72213170-72315670 GCF_048569485.1 Anomaloglossus baeobatrachus
AGGAATTTGCATCGTCGCATTTACAATCACGAAATTTTGCACAAACGCCTCATGTGACTCAGGGACTGTCATAGACCATGTTTTGACAGGAAAATGTAACCCCGCGCTTTACGGTTACTCTCCAAAATCCTGCCTCTATTAAACTGAATGGAGGTGGGCTACAGGCTATTAATAGCAACTGTCAGTGGTTGCTATAGGAACAAAATAAACTGTTAGTATAAGAAGCTTATGTGTGAGGTAATAAGATGTCGGTGGAGAGATGGATAGAGAGACAGAAAGAGACAGACAGAGACAGACGGGCAAAGAGACAGACGGGCAAAGAGACAGACGGGCAAAGAGACAAACGGGGAAAGAGACACACGGGGAAAGAGACACACGGGGAAAGAGACAGACTGGGAAAGAGAGAGAGACACACATATAGAGACAGACACAGAGATAGAAAGAAACAGACAGACACAGAGATGGAGACAGATAGACTGATACAAATACAGACAGAGAAATAGAAACAGACAGACAGACATAGACACAGACAGAGAGACAGACAGACCGCAACACACAGACAGACTGGGAGAGAGACAGAGAGACAGTTACTATCCCGGGCAACGCCCGGGCACTACAGCTAGTATATATATAAAGGCACAAATCCATTTCTAATGTAATATTTGCAATGGATCCATAAACAATGAATGCCATACGGATAGCGTCTCTGTGATATCCATTTTGTTTCTTTAACCTGTTGCTGATAGGGCAAATTTTCATTTTTTGTTTTTTTTTCCCCTACCCTTCTCGAACAACCATAACTTTGTTTACATTTCTGGTAAACATCACTTGATTTTTGTAGTTTTAATTGACACCATTCATTTACCATATACATTTAATGATAATGGGAAAATTGTCTAAATGGGGTACAAAAATTATAAAAATAAAAAAAATGCAATTCCACCATTGCTTTTTGGGGTTTTGTTTTAGGACGTTCACTATGTGACAGTAAAAATTCAATTATTATTATTATTATTATTATTATTATTATTAATTATCGTCTGAAACATTCAGGAAATCTGATGAAAAACTTTTTATTGAGTGGGAGAATCACATTTTAGTTCACTGTATGGGTTAATTTTATGTTTTCATAGATTGGACTATGAAAGTGGCCATACTGATTATTTTTTTTTTTAATTATTTGCATATTTTAACTGATAAAACGGGTGTGATTCAACCAATATTATACATTTCTAACAATTTCATTAATTTATTTTATAATTAAAAGGGAATCTGTCCCCAGATTTTTGCCACCTAATCCAAGAGCAGCAAAATGTAGGGACAGAGACCCAGATACCAATGATGTGTCACTTAATGGGTTGCTCTTGCTGATAAATCATTAATTTTTCTCACTAGAGGAGTAGTAAACCTGCTGCCATGTAGTCCCTTGTATTCATAAGCTCTATGTATCTCTGCCTGCACGATTGACTGGCAGCTTTCTGCCTATACACAGTATACAGAGAAAACTGCCAATCAGGGGTGAAGGTGGGGTTATACAGAGCTCAGCATTCAGAGATCTGGTAGATTTGCAGTAGATAAGACAGGGATTTTATCAAAACTGCAGCAAGCAGCCCAGTAAGTGACACCTCACTGGGATCAGGGTCTCTGACTCTGCCCTAACTTATGCTAAGATACTTACCACACAAAATTGGCCAGATTTTATGTAAGCCCAACAGCCAGCAGCAAGGTGACCCTGTTTTCTGATTGAGCACTCCTGCTCTTCAGCCTCAGGCAATTTTAATTCTCCATTTGCAGGTTCCTGTCCGCCCATAAATTGTAGGGATTTTTTTTTAACCCAAAAGAGAGGCATTAGTTTGGTAGGGACCCAACAAAAATGAGGTCGCCTTGCCACTGGCTGTTGGGCTCACAAACTCTGGCCATTTTTGTGTGCTAAGTATCTCAATTTTTACATGTGTTTTCATAGCAGTAATGCCGGTCTATATTCCCATATTCATTGTTCCACATATATTACCATTGCAGCGTGCAAAATCTGGTGACAGATTTGCTTTGAAACGAACCTGTAACATTATTCATGGTGCCCACATCACAGGAAGCATGAATCGCAGAACAATTACAGCCAAGTATATACTCTGAAACATTCCAGAATTTCAGAGGGGATCTACTTTAGCAATGGTCCCAAGCTGAATCTTCAGAGATGAAGCTAGTCTGGCTCTGCTCCTCCCAGCCGCCTTCTCGAGCATTACTGGTGACTGACAGGTCTCCCCCTTAGTCTGGTCTCTGGCTTCAGTCCCCAACTTGATTTTCAAACCATATTTTGTGTGAACCAGCTTTTCAGAGATGCAATGGATAGTGATCATGCAGCCAGGCTACAATTCATGCTTCCCGGAATTGGGGCACCAAAAATTGATTTATAGGTTCACTTTAATGCCAGGGACTTTAACTTGTAATATTTACTTGTTCTACAACCTCAATATTATACTATAAAGAAGAAATGACGACCTCCTATAAAGTGAGGCATATGTCTGGGCTTCACCGGAGTTCATGTCTGGGCAAGTTTCTGCTTTTGCGCTTCTGTTTTGTTTCCTCCCCTCCTCCTAAAGCCCGCTTTACACGCTGCAATGTCTCTTACAATGTGTCGGCGGGGTCACGTCGTAAGTGACGCACATCCGGCATCGTAAGTTACATTGCAGTGTGTGACAGGTACGTGCGATTGAACGGTAAAACGTTCATCGCATACACATCGTACCTTTCTCTAGAATTGCACGTCAGGTTGTTCATCGTACCCGGGGTAGCGCACATCGCAGTGTGTGACACCCCGGGAACGATGAACAGATCTTATCTGCGTCCTGCGGCTCCCGGCCCACAATGCGGAAGAAAGGAGGTGGGCGGGATGTTTACGTCATGCTCAGCTCCGCCCCTCTGCTTCTATTGGCCGGCTGCCGTGTAACGTCGATGTGATGCCGAACGTCCCTCCCACTCCAGGAAGTGGACGTTCACCGCCCCCAGCGAGGTCATATGGAAGGTAAGTACGTGTGACGGGGGTTAATCGTTTGTGCGGCACGTTCAACAAATTGAACGTGCCACACATACGATGGGGGCGTTGCAAATCACATATGATATCGTATGCGAAATTGCAACGTGTAAAGCAGGCTTAAGATTATGTGCGCACATTGTATTTTTTAGACGCTGCGTGATTGTGCATTTTTTGCTGCTAAAAACACACAAAAACGCATATGCAGCAAAAACGCATGTATTATCGTGTTTCGGTGCGTTTTTGGCTGCGTTTTTGATCACTGCATTTTTCCAATGCATTGCATGGGTGGAAAATGCAGTAAGGCTATGTGCGCACAGTGCGTTTTTCGCTGCGTTTTTGGGCTCAAAACTGCATGACTTTGCTTCCCCAGCAAAGTCAATGTGTTTTCATTTTTGCTGTCAACACACAGTTTTTTTTTTAGCTGCATTTTTGAGCTTAAGAAAAAAGGACATGTCAATTATTTCCTGCCTTTTTCTGCATTGGAAAAATGCAGAAAAACGCAGCCAAAAACGCACCAAAACGTGGTAAAAAAAAAACTATGCGTTTTTTACGCGTTTTTGCTGCGGGTGCGTTTTTATGCATTTTTAGAGGACAAAAACACACAAAAACGCAGCATCAAAAAAACGCAGCGTGCGCACATACCCTAAAACGGAGAAAATAATTGACCTGAGCATTTTTTTTTCAGCTCAAAAACGCAGCTAAAAAAAAAGCTGTATACGGACAGCAAAAATGAAAACTCATAGACTTTGCTGGGGAAGCAAAGTCATGCAGTTTGGAGCCCAAAAACGCACCCGAAAAACGCGCTAAAATGCGGCGAAAAACGCACTATGCGCACTTAGCCTTACAGAGCCATAACTTTTTTGCTTCTACGTTTTCAGACATATTTTATTGCGAGCAAAGTTATAATTTTGAATTACACTATACCTAATTTTCAAAACATTTTATTGTAAAGGGAGGAGAAAAAAAATAAAACAAAACAGCAAGTGCGGTGAAAGGTGAAAAAGTAAAGACAATGCTGCCAGTGGTTTTTGTTTTACTTTTGTTGTTGGTGAAAATGATTTAGAAATATAGTTCTAAAAATCGGTAAGAATACAGACATGGCAAACTCAAAGCTATTTTTTTTTTTTATTAAATATTTCAGTAGTTTAAATTATTTTGAACTTTGTAAATGACAAAAAGAGTTTGTTTTTTGTCTCCATTTCTGGAGACTCAACTGTTTTTTTAAAAAAAATTCTATCTAGGGAGCTTATTTGTTGGTCAAAAAGTGTACATTTTAATTGATATGATTTTTGGGTACATATCTTTCAATACCTTTTTGCTGCATTTTTTTCTTGTTTTTGCTGTTTTTTTTTTTAATAGAGAAAGTATAAAAAATGGGCGAAAAAAAAATAAAAGAATAAAAAACTGCAATTGAGTTGTGGCGTTTTAATGTCTGTTTTTTACTGAATTTAAAACAATGATTAAAGGGAATCTGTAGGTTTTAGGCTATGTGCGCACGTTGCGTATTTGCATGCAGATACGTTGCGATCTGCACCGCAGCGTAACTGCATGCGTCCTGCGTCCCCAGCATAATCTATGAAGACTATGCAGGAGACGTGCGCACGTGGCGTATTAGAGCGCAGCGCTTCGGCTGCTGCCCGAAATGCGCGTTCTAAGAAGTGACATGTCACTTCTTTCCTGCGCTTTGCCTGCAGCCCCTGCTCTGTCTATGGGAGGGGCTGCAGTCAGAGCGCATGGAATCGGCTTTCTTTTTTTTTCCATTACGGACTCTTCTGCAGCGATTTGAAGCGCACGTGTGCTGTTCAAATCGCTGTAGAAATTTCTGCAGGGACAGTACGCAACGTGCGCACATAGCCCTATTGTCATTAATCAGACTGCAGTGTGATGCAGGGACATAAACTCTGATTCCAGTGATTCATCACTTAGTTTTCTGGGTGCGACAGTTATGATGAAATCAGCTTTTTCTGCTGCAGATTTAGCAGAGCTTGGATGCGGAGCTGTGTACCACCCCCACACCACTGATTAGCAGCTTTCATCAGTGGTGGGGGCAGGGTTGGACCAGGAAGTCTAAAGGCCCAGTCACACACAACGACTTACCAGTGATCCCGAAAATGATGCGACCTGATAGGGATCGCAGGTAAGTCGCTTTTAGGTCGCAGGTGAGATGTCACACAGTCAGATCTTACCAATGATGCAGGAACGATACAGGTCGCAGTAGCGACCTGTATAACGATCTCAGCAGTCACTGTGACCCTGTCACACAGTGTCAAACACAGCAATGTGTCCTGCCCAGCAGGACATCGCCTTTGAAGAAAATGGCCTGGACCATTCTGCAACGACCGGCAACCTCACAGCAGGGGCCTGATCGCTGGTAGATGTCACACATAACGAGATCGCTAACGGGATCGCTACTGCGTCACACAAACCGGGACTCAGCAGCGATCTCGTTATGTGTGACGTACCTTAAGGTACCTAGTCTTGTACTGATAATCTTCTGCTTTTAAAACACTGATTGTATTCAAATATCAAAACACAGGATAGTACGTAAAATCACTGGAATCAGGGTCTCAGCCCCTGAATCATGGTGCTCTCAGACTACATAGCAAACACCTGCTTACAGATTCCTTTAAATATTTTATATGTATTTCATATTTATTTACACTGCTGGCCAAAAGTATTGGCACCCCTGCAATTCTGTCAGATAATACTCAGTTTCTTCTTGAAAATGATTGCAATCACAAATTCTTTGGTATTATTATCTTCATTTAATTTGTCTTAAATGAAAAACAAAAAAAAAATTTGTCATAAAGCCAAATTGGATATAATTCCACACCAAACATAAAAAAAGGGGTGGACAAAAGTATTGGCACTATTTGAAAAATCATGTGATGCTTCTCTAATTTGTGTAATTAACAGCGCCTGTAACTTACCTGTGGCACCTAACAGGTGTTGGCAATAACTAAATCACACTTGCAGCCAGTTGACATGGATTAAAGTTGACTCAACCTCTGTCCTGTGTCCTTGTGTGTACCACATTGAGCATGGAGAAAAAAAAGAAGACCAAAGAACTGTCTGAGGACTTGAGAATCCAAATTGTGAGGAAGCATGAGCAATCTCAAGGCTACAAGTCCATCTCCAAAGACCTGAAAGTTCCTGTGTCTACGGTGCGCAGTGTCATCAAGAAGTGTAAAGCCCATGGCACTGTGGCTAACCTCCCTACATGTGGAAGGAAAAGAAAAATTGACGAGAGATTTCAACGCACGATTGTGCGGATGGTGGATAAAGAACATCGACTAACATCCAAACAAGTTCAAGCTGCCCTGCAGTCCGAGGGTACAACAGTGTCAACCCGTACTATCCGCCGGCTTCTGAATGAAAAGGGACTGTTTGGTAGGATACCCAGGAAGACCCCACTTCTTACCCCGAGACATAAAAAAGCCAGGCTGGAGTTTGCCAAAACTTACCTGAGAAAGCCTAAAACGTTTTGGAAGAATGTTCTCTGGTCAGATGAGACAAAAGTAGAGCTTTTTGGGAAAAGCCATCAACATAGAGTTTATAGGAAAAAAGAAAGAGGCATTCAAAGAAAAGAACACTGTCCCTACAGTCAAACATGGTGGAGGTTCCCTGATGTTTTGGGGCTGCTTTGCTGCCTCTGGCACTGGACTGCTTGACCGTGTGCATGGCATTATGAAGTATGAAGACTACCAACAAATTTTGCAGCATAATCTAGGGCCCAGTGTGAGAAAGCTGGGTCTTCCTCAGAGGTCATGGGTCTTCCAGCAGGACAATGACCCAAAACACACTTCAAAAAACACTAGAAAATGGTTTGATAGAAAACACTGGAGACTATTAAAGTGGCCAGCAATGAGTCCAGACCTGAATCCCATAGAACACCTGTGGAGAGAACTCAGAATGGCAGTTTGGAGAAGGCAACCTTCAAATCTCAGGGACCTGGAGCAGTTTGCCAAAGAAGAATGGTCTAAAATTCCAGCAGAGTATTGTAAGAAACTCATTGATGGTTACCGGAAGCGGTTGTTCGCAGTTTTTTTGGCTAAAGGTTGTGCAACCAAGTATTAGGCTAAGGGTGCCAATACTTTTGTCTGGCCCATTTTTGGAGTTTTGTGTGAAATGATCAATGATTTGATTTTTGTTTCATTCTCTTTTGTGTTTTTTCATTGCAAGCAAAATAAATGAAGATAATAATACCAAAGAATGTGTGATTGCAATCATTTTCAAGAAGAAACTGAGTATTATCTGACAGAATTGCAGGGGTGCCAATACTTTTGGCCAGCACTGTATTTTCAACTGGGAAAGGGAAAGTGATTTAATTTGATTTTTTTTCCCATTTTCTCATTATTTTTGAAACTTATTTATTTATTTTTTTCTTAGTTCACTTAAAAGATTAGAACCTTTGATAATATATACTATATAATGGAACACTTCAGTATTGTAGCATATTATTAAAATCGCATTCTCCTATGAAGCCTAGCCACAGGCAAATATGACATATAGTATAGTCATGGACGATAATATTGGCATACTTGAAATTGTTCCAGGGAATGAAGAATTTCTCCCAGAATATTATTGCAATTACACACATTTTGTTATACATGCTTATTTCCTTTGTGTGTATTGGAACAACACAAAAAGACAAAGAAGAAAAGGCAAAATGAACAAAATTTTCACACAAAACCCCAGAAATGGGCAGGACAAAATTGTTGGCGCCTTTCCAAAATTAGAGATAAACAACTTTGTTTCAGGCCTCTGCCACACTCACGTGAAAATCACGCACGTGCCGAGAGACACGTATTTCCCCTGCGTGTTGCGTGCAGGTAAGTATGTGTCTCTGGTACGTGCGGGCCACGTGTGTTCTACGTGTGCTATCCGCGATAGCACACATAGAACCGGTAATTTACATACTCACGTGGTCCTTCCTGCTGTCCGTGGTGCTGATCTTCGATCTCCAGCCCTCCCGTCTCCCCGCTGCTGCCAGGCAGTGAAGTGAATATTAAATGAGAATAATGAGCGGCGGTCGGCAGCAAGAGGCAGCAGCGGCAGAGACAGGAGGGCTGGAGAAGGTGAGTAAATGTTTTGTTTTTTCACTGACACGTGTGTTTTCTCCGGCGCGTGTCACACGGGACCGCATCCACACTACACCCATGTGGTACGGGTGCGGGCCATGTGACACCCGTGCTGCCGGAGAAAACACTGACATGTCAGCGTTTAGAAAAACGCACACACGTACAAACGCACACGGACACACGTTCCGCGTGGTTTTACGTGTGTGTGCCTGCTACAATAGGGTAGCATTGCTTAATGTGTCTCCGTGCCGCCGGTACGTGTAAAAAAATGACAAACACGTGCCGGCGGCACGGATGTGTGTCGCAGGCCTCAAGCATGTGATGCTAAGTTCAAAATGCCCTGTGGCAAGTAACAGGTGTGGGCAATATGAAAACCCCACCTGAAACCAGATAAAAAGGGGAGAAGTTGACTCAATCCTTGCATTGTGTGTCTTTGTGTGCCACACGAAGCATGGAGAACAGAAAGAGGAGAAGAGAACCGTCGGAGAACTGGTAACCTTAAGATTGTTGATTTTTTTTTTTAACAATTTTGGTTCTCAAGTCCATCTCCAGAGATCTTGATGCTCCTTTGTCCACACTGTGCAACACAAATCAAGAAGTTTACAACCCATGGCACTGGAGCTAATTTATGTAGTTATGGACGGCAGAGAAAAGTTGATGAAATGTTGTAAAGGAGAATAGTCCGGATGGTGAATAAGTCGCCCCAATCAAGTTCCAAAGAAACTCAAGCTGTCCTGGAGGCTCAGGATGCATCAGTGTCAAACTACTTGTCAACATTTGAATGAAATGAAATGCTATGGAGGAGACCCAGAAGGATGCTACTGCTGACTCAGAGACATAAAAAAAGCTAGACTGAAGGTTGCCAAAATGTTTGTGAGCAAGCCAAAATCCTTCTGGAAAGCGTCTTGTGGACAGGTGAGGCCAAGTTAGAGCTCTTCGGTAAAGCACATCCTTCTACTGTTTACTGAAAATGGAATGAGGCCTACAAAGAAAAGAAACAGTACCTACAGTCACATATGGTGGAGGTTCAAAGATGTTTTGGGGTTGTTTTGCTGCCTCTGGCACTGGGTGTCTTGACTGTGTGCACGGCATCATGAAATCTGAAGGTTGCTAAATAATTTAGGGTCACTATGTAGTGCTCATTGTCAGAAAGCTGGGTTTGCGTCCTAGGTCACGGACCTTACAGCAGGACAATGACCTCAAAAATACAGTACTTCTACAAGACCCCAGAAATGGATGGAAACAAAGAGATCTGAAGTGGAGCAAGGAGTCCGGATGTAAATCCCATTGAACACCTGTGGGGAGATCTTAAAATTACTCTTGGGACAAGGCCCCTTCAAATATGAGAGACCTGGAGCAGCTTATAAAGAAGAGTCCAAAATTCCAGGTGAGAGGTATAAGAAGCTTGTTGATGCTTATAGGAAGCGATTGATTACATTTATTTATTCCAAAGGGTGTACAACCAAATATTAAGAGGAGGGTGCCAACAATTTTGTCTGGCCCATTTCTGGAGTTTTGTGTGAAATTATGTCCAATTTGCCTTTTTTTAATTTTTGTTTTGTGTGTATTTGTTCCAATACAGAAAGGAAATAAACAGCTGTATAACAAAACGTGTAATCGCAATCATTTTCTGTGACAAATTCAAGGGTGCCGACACTTTCGACCATGATTGTACATTATATTAAAAGACTTAAGCGGGCTTTACACGCTACGATATTTCTAGCAATTGCTAGCGATATCGTACGCAAAAGCACCCGCCCCCGTCGTGCATGCGATATCGTGTGATCACTGCCGCAGCGAACATTATCGCTACGGCAGCGTCACACGCACTTACCTGGACGGCAGCGTCGCTGTGACTGCTGAACAATCCCTCCCTCAAGGGGGAGGTGCGTTCGGCGTCACGGCGACGACACTAAGCGGCCGGCCAATCAAAGCGGAGGGGCGGAGATGAGCGGGACGAACATCCTGCCCACCTCCTTCCTTCCTCATTGCGGGCGGAACACAGGTAAGGTGAGGTTTCTCGCTCCTGCGGTGTCACACAGCGAGGTGTGCTGCCGCAGGAACGACAAACAACATCTATAAACAACCATTAACAATTTTTGGTTTTAGGACGAACTCTCCATGGTGAACGATTTTCACCACTTTGGAGGACGTTTAAGGTCACTGGTAAGTGTCTGCGATATCGTTAATGACGCCAGAAGTGCGTCACTAACAACGTGACCCCGACGATAAAACATTTACATTAACGTAGCGTGTAAAGCCCCCTTTAGAAAAAGAAAAAAAAAAGTTGCTTTGATGATATGAGTGCTGAAGAGCTAGGGCAGAGCACATGCCCTGGACTTTGGTCTGGGTGCCCCACATCTCAAACTAATCACTGCTTTGAACTGTACCAATATTAAGATGACGCTGATATAGTTGGGATGAGATTGTCTAGTAAGGAGTAGGCTAACACAATCAGTTTTTCGGCCTATAAGCTGCGGCCACCACCAGTGGGCTCTTATATACAGCATTCTAACATGCTGTATATAAGAGCCCGGGCCGCTGTGTAGAACATAAAAAACACTTTATAATACTCCCCTAATGGTCGCGCTACGGTGGAGTTGGGCCATATGGGTGTCTCCGTTGTCCAGTGCCAGCGCCTCCTCATTCGGCCATCTTCGTCCTCCTTCTGAAGCCTGTGTGCATGACGCATCCTACATCATACACACTCGCCGGTCTCGTACAGGCGCACTACAATACTTTGATTTGCCTTGCTAAGGACCTCAAAACCAGCCTCTGTATATGATTTAGGACACGTCATGCACCCCGACTTCAGAAGGAGGAAGACCAAGATGGGCAAAAGATGAGGCGCTGATCAAGGAGAACGGCGCCATCCATCTGACTGTTGTGCACCGGAGCAACCTTCTAGGTGAGTATTATAAAGTGTTTTTTATGTTCTACACAGCGGCCTGGGCTCTTATATACATCACTAGAAGGTGGCCCGATTCTAACGTATCGGGTAGTCTAGAATGTGTATGTAGGTTAGCAGATTGAATAATAAGGTAATGAATGGACTGGATGGGTTAGGTTTAATTTAGTATTCTTATAATTGTTTATTGGTTTTAAAATGACAAAAAACAGAAGGAACAGTTTTAATAGAGGAGTCTAATGTTTAATGATGTCCATGGCTTGTAATGAAAGAAGGACATGAACAGTGTAAAGTTAAGTAAAAATATGCTGATGCTGTGATGTGGCCCAATGCTGGTATGTGCCCCCATCGTGGTGCAGCCACCATCCTGACATGTGCCCCCATCCTGCTGGGTAAGGCCGCTTTCACACTTGCGTTCAGCGCAATCTGCCGCTATGGAGAATAGCGCAGTCCGTTAACGCACTGCGCTATTCTCCATAGACTTGTATTGACGACGCACCGTAACGTAAGTGTCTGCGTTTCATCCGCTGGACGATGCTGCATCGTTATTTTGACGCAGCGTCGGGCGGAGGGAACGCTACATGTAGCGTTTTTTGGGTCGTTAAAATAACACACCTTGACGGAATCCGTTAGAATCCGCCAAGGTGTCTAATGAGTGTCTATGGTGGCGGATTCCGCTGCAATGCGCTTAGCGGCGGAATCCGCTGACATATTCCGTCACGTTTTACTGAGCATGCTCAGCATGTCCAGCAGAATGATCTAAATCAGTAAACTAAATCTAAAGCTTAAAATCACTCCTGGTCTCTCTTTCCCCTCTCCCCCCCTCTCTCATACTCACCGATCATGGGCGCGGCGCTGCACGGCTGTCACAAAGCTCCGGCGGCTTTTCCTCTTTTGAAAATGCCGGCCGCTCATTATTCAATCTCGTATTCCCTGCATCCCCCACCCACCGGCGCCTATGATTGGTTGCAGTCAGACGCGCCCCGACTCTGAGTGACAGCTGTCTCACTGCAACCAATCACAGCCGCCGGGTCTATATTGTGCAGTAAAATAAATAAAAAAAATAATTTAAAAAAAAAAAACGGCGTGCGGTCCCCCCCCCATTTTGATACCAGCCAAGATAAAGCCACACGGCTGAAAGCTGGTATTCTCAGGAAGTTGAGCCCCACGTTATCGGGAGCCACCCAGCCTAAAAATATCAGCTAGCAGCCGCCCGGAATTGCCGCATTCATTAGATGCGACAGTCCCGGGACTCTACCCGGCTCATCCCGAATTGCCCTGGTGCGGTGGCAATCGAGGTAATAAGGAGTTAATGGTAGCAGCTCATAGCTGCCACTATGTCCTAAGTTAATCATGGCAGGCGTCTCCCAGAGATACCTTCCATGATTAACCTGTAGGTTAAAGAAAATAAACACATACACGCGAAAAAATCGTTTATTTGGAATAAAAGACAAAAAAAACCCCTCTTTCACCACTTTATCAAACCCCCAAATAACCCTCCAGGTCTGAAGTAATCCATAGAGGTCCCATGACGCTTTCAGCTCTGCTACATGAAGCTGACAGGAGCAGCAGTAGAACACGACCACTCTCTATCAGCTCCACGCAGCAACTGAAGTGATCCGCGCGATCAGCTGTGCCCTCATTCAAGTGGCCCATAGACACAGCTCTCGGGTGGAGGACTGCAGCTGTGGCCACGGGTCACCCGAGCGACGGCACAGGGCACGGCTGATCGCGCAGCTCACTGCGGTCACTCAGGGGATTTGCGGTCACCTCTTTCTCTCTCTCTCTCTTTCTCCTTATCCCGGCTAAACAATAAAAAAAAAAAAAACGCAAAAACGTTCATTTACAGGAATCTGTTACTTTATTAGCACACTATTTGCAATGCATCCGTCACATACGTCACACAACGCACTGTGACGGATGCCTCACAACGTAAGTGTGAAAGCAGCCTAATGTGTGCGGGGGGCGGAGAGCGGGGTGGGTGGAGCCGAGCGGGGCCATGGCGCTGAGGACGTCAGTGCCAGGGACTGCATGGCTGGGGACAGGTGACTATCCAGGTGTGTGTGTGTTCAGTGTATACATGCGGCATGCGTGGGGGGCGGAGCCGAGCGGGGAAGTGTCAGGCATCGTCCTGTCGGCCCGTAGTTTGGCCTGTTCAGTTAGGCTCCCTGCACACGTAGCCAGGGTAAATATCGGGTAACTAAACAAAGTGCTTTGCTTAGTAACCCAATGTGTACCCTGGTTATGTGTCCAGGGAGCCTTAGCTGAGCCGTTGGTCGCAGGCTCTTTAGCGCACGCGCTGTGGCGACGGTTGTCACTGTAATGACGTCATTTTGGAGCAAGACAGACAGACAGAATAAAGTAATTATATATATATAGATGTTAGAATGCTGTATATAAGAGCCCAGTGGTGGTGGCCGCAGTTTATAGGCTGAAAAGCTGGTGACAGGTTCCCTTTAAGTAGAAACTATAATTTTTGTGGTGAGTGGCACAAAGTATGCAGTATTTTGAGGGGGCTCTCAGAAAGCATTATTTGTTTGCAAGGGTGCTATTAATGTGATCAATGGCTATATAACAGTTTTTTTTATAAAGCCATTGGTCAAATTAAAAGGATCTACAGTACATGTATGTTGTTGTTTTTTTCATATTATGGAGTATGAATTTGATTTTTCATTTGGATGTGCAAATTCGGTCACCGTCATGTCCTATGGTATCTACATGCTGCTTCATGTGTAATTTGTCTGCATATGATCAGATGTTTTTCGATTTGTATTTCCTATTATGTTTACTTTTATCATACCTTCTTATATAATTTGTCTTTTTTTTAGTGCATGTCTGATGACGATTCATAAAATACACCGAAACGTTTTTGTTATGCACAGTCCTAATTGGACTACTACTACTACTTGTTTCATACCTTTCATTTGAGTCCTGGATTCTTGCATGATTTGAAACCAATCACAGATGCCGTCATAGAGGTTGGGCGGAGGAAGCAGTGAATATTCATAAGCTTTAATGAGTGAACCCAGAAGCAGTCTGACAGCCGCTCGAAAACTCGGTAAGTAATTGTCCTGCTTTAATCCCAGTTTTGCTTCCTTTTTATTGTTATCAGAGTGTCTGAACCAGAACAGTAGCACAGACTTCCCTGAGAAAGGGAAAACAAGGAAGCCGCGGAGACACCATCACGTTTCTAAACGCTGGCAGGTAACTAGCCAGGTCTTTCACCAGGAAGGAACAACCACGGGAAGGGCAGTCTCCAGTCAAGGAGACCACCTATACCAAAACATGGTATCCATCCACAGACAGCTGTTTCGGGGAATTTGCCCCTCATCAATGTGGAGTAGGAAACTGGCTAGTAGGAGCAATGCCTAGTAGAAGACTATATAGGTAAGGATGATTGACCTTAGGGAGATCAACATCCAGCACCGCGGAGCACCATCACGTGTTTTCTCAACGCAGTGGTGGTTTCCTTGACTGGAGACTGCCCTTCCCGTGGGTTTTCCTTCCCGGTAAAAGACCTGGCTAGTTTCCTGCTAGCGTTGAGAAACATGTGATGGTGTCTCCGCGGCTTCCTTGTTTTGCATATTTTCCAGGGGGCATTGCTCTAGAATCACTGCATTGAGAAAACACGTGATGGTGCTCCGCGGTGCTGGATGTTGATCTCCCTAAGGTCAATCATCCTTACCTATATATTCCCTGAGAAAGGGGTCCGTGCACAGACACTAGGTGTCCTGTATGAACCCCGAACTTCACAGTTGGGGTTCGCCCATCACTAGTTAGCAATCTCTACTACTACACTGGACCTGTAAATGTCTCCCTTTTAGGCATATTCTTTTTTTTTAGTCACTAAAACAGCCTATTTGATAATCTGGTACTTACCAGAACCCAATAGACTCACCTAGGCGCCTTCTTGTATAGCAGTGACATAAAAGTGCAGAAGAGAAACTTACAAATTACATAAAGGAAGAAAAATGGAAATAGATGTAATACTGATAGAAGATACTGAAATACAAAGTTGTGTGTGAAATGGAAACTACAATATAAAGTGGGACCATGCTCTCCATGCTTATATTGCATTAGTAGGACTCCACTCAATGATACATGTACTCTCCATTGTGTTTTCTAGTCTCCTCAACACCAGAGAAGAGGCCGGCGTTCAGTCTCACAAGACCGAACATCTGCATGGAAGCAGGAACGTTAAACGCTCTCATACATCTGAGGATCGCACAAGTCTAAAATTGTTTTTTTAAGAAATATTTTGAACGTTTACAACATGTTTTCCCCTTTAATTGCCTGTAATTGTTGGTACAGCAAAGTGCTACAATCGTGGAGTGGTTACACAGTTCACGCTCGCTCGTAATTCTTGTAGAAAATGTTTACTATCACTTATGAGAAAAGGACTCGGCGATCATTAAACAGCATGGCTCTCCTCACGCCACGATCATACTGCTTCAGCATAATCTCAGCTGAAATATCTTCCGTCCTGTAGATATAATTCTCGCATCTAAACAACCACGCGATTAAAATTCATTAAGTAAAAGTGCATATTTGAAGAGGGCAATGAACATCGGAGCACGGGACGCACATTCAGAGGCACAAACGGATTCACTTACTAGGGAGAATGAGCCGGTGAAGATCAAAAACTGACACTAGAAGGACTATGGTGGCAAACTGCAGGCGAGGATAGGCACATACCTTAAATGAGCGCTCTGGACATTGTGTTGTGCCATACTTGTCCATATCCTTTTCTTACCAGATCTTCTTTAAAGTAGTTGGCCAACTTAACCCCTTAATACCTACAAATACACCATTTTAGTGATCTAAGATAAAAAAGAAAAGCATTTTCTGGATGATCTTTTGGAAAAATGCTTGAATTCCTCATGACCTCTATTATACTCGGCAAACGAGTCGCGCCCGACCGAGTGTGCAGCTCCTCATTACGAGTACCGAGCACCTAAGTATGGTAGTACTCACTCATCACTAGTTACGAGTACTGAGCACCTGAGCATGGTACTGCCCGCTCATCACTAGTTACGAGAACTGAGCACCCGAGCATGGTAGTGCCCACTCATCACTAGTTACGAGTACTGAGCACCCGAGCATGGTAGTCCTCGCTCATCACTAGTTACAAGTATCGAGCCCCCAAGTATGGTAGTGCCCGCTCATTACTAGTTATGAGTACCGAGCACCCAAGGAAGGTAGTGCTCGCTCATCACTAATTAAGAATACCAAGCACATGAACGGGTAGTGCTCACTTATCACTAGTACCGAGCACCCGAGCATGGTAGTGCTCGCTCATCAGTAAAGTCTGACAGCTGGAGGCTGGTATTCTCAAACTGGGGAGACCAGTGCTCATTGGGTCTCATAATATGGGGAACCATATACTAATTTTTTAAAATTTATTTATTTTTACTCCAATTTACAATGACCCACAGAGAAGGACTGTGATTGGTTGCAGACAGACGCTGTCACACAGGCTGGGGGCGCATCTGACTGCAACCAATTACACATGCCAGGGACTGTCGGTGGAAGAAGTGAATATAGATGAGCAATAAGGAGAAGCCCTGGAAGAAGAGTGACCGGCTGCAAGACCAGTTAAAGCCACGCTGCAAACTCAGTGCACTTGCTCCAATTCCCCTATTCCTTCTACAGTACCACCATTTTTAAGTGCCGGATTCTGGTCCGCATAGACTTATATGGGGACCAGCGTCCGGCCAGATGTCCGGGATCAATTCCAGGTCGCAAGCGGATTTTTTTTTTTTAATCCAATTAGATCCGCCGATCCCGGTTATTTGCTAGTCCGCCCATCCTAACAAAGTAAAACAACATAGGACAGTGTTAAGCCCGCTTTACACGCTACAATATATCTTACGGTGTGTCGGCGGGGTCACGTCGTAATTGACGCATATCCGGCATTGTAAGGTACATTGTAGTGTGTGACAGGTACGTGCGATTGCAATTGAACGTTAAAACGTTCTTCGCATACACGTCGTTGAATCCTGACGAATTGCACGTCAGGTTGTTCAATGTTCCCGAGGCAGCACACATCGCAGTGTGTGACACCCCGGGAACATTGAACAGATCTTACCTGCATCCTGCGGCTCCCGCCGGCAATGCGGAAGGAAAGAGGTGGGCAGGATGTTCCCGCTCATCTCCGCCCCTCCGCTTCTATTGGCCGGCTGCCGCGTGACGTCGCTGTGACGCCAAACATCCCTCCCACTCCAGGAAGTGGACGTTCGCCGCCCACATCGAGGTCGTATGGACGGGTAAGTACGTGTGACGGGGGTTAATCGTTTGTGCAGCACATTCAACAAATTGAACGTGCCGCACATATGATGGGGGCGTATGCGAAATCGTAACATGTAAAGCTGGCTTTAGTGTTGATGTAAGGTAGACATAAGGTAAATGTTATTTATGAACTATTTTCTGTGGTGTGAGTATTTGGATTAAAAGGGTGGACCGAAACTAAAATTTATGTTGATACTAAATATCAATCTATTTAATGTCATAATCTAATCTCTTTGCTAATATACTTATAGTAATCTCTATCGTTCCCTCAATATGCTGTGTGAAGATGCGTTGTTTGAGAATCCCAGTGCATGCTGGGATACACAAACAAGACATCATCAGTAGGCATTTGCAGCATTTGTGCCCATACTGAAATGAAGCATTACCAGTGACGTCGGGTTTCAGGGGTTGGACTAGTCCCTGCTCTGCAGAGTATGCAACAGTTATCACTTTCGGGGTGATGCTGGTCTCTGCTCACTTTTCTCTCCTTACAATGCGCTTTCTTTCTAGCTTGTCTTTTCTCACCAGAGCCGGCGAGAGGGACTGCACTGTCACTGAGCACGGAGGAAAATATTAGAGCCGGTGAGAGGGAGCGCACTGTCATTGTGCATTGAAAAGAATAGTGCACTGCTACAAGATTCTACTGAGCATACATTGGAATTGACAACAGACCCATGCTCAATAGAGCAGGGACTAGCCAAGCCCCTAAAACGGACATCACTGTTGATACTCCATTTTAGGGAGGGTACAGAAGAAGCTGCAGCAGTGATCACAACCTCTGCCTCATGGTGAGGACTTGTTTGCATATCTCAACATGCACTGGGATTCTCAAATGAAGCGTTATCAGACAGGAATTAGTAAAAAATATAAAAACAGTTAGTGAGGGAATGATAGCGACTGTTCTAAAGTATATCTTTTAACAAGAAGACTAGATTATGGCATTAAATAGATAAAGATTTAGGATTAAATATATATTTTAGTTTCGGACTTCCCCATTAAAGAAATCATTAAAAGATTAAAAATTGCAAAAAAAAAGTTTTAAGCCGGCGTCACGCTACGATATATTGGGCGATATGTCATCGGGGTCACGTCGTTAGTGACGCACATCCGACATCGTTAGACATATCGTAACGTGTGACAGCTACGAACGACGGTGAACGAGCAAAAATATTCACCTTATCGTTGCTCGTTGACACGTCGTTTATTTTCAAAATGTCGGTCCTCCTTCTGTGCTCCGGTTGTTCAACGTTCCCGAGGCAGCACACATCGCTCCGTGTGACACCCTGTGTCTCGCCGGCAATACGGAAGGAAGGAGGTGGGCGTGATGTTACATCCCGCTCATCTCCACCCCTCTGCTTCTATTGGCCGGCCGCTGTGTGACGTCGCTGTGACGCCGAACGTCCCTCCCCCTTCAGAAAGTGGATGTTCGCCGCCCACAGAGACGTCGTCCGGGAGGTAAGTCTGTGTGACAGGGGGTTAACGACTTTGTGCGCCACGGGCAACTAATTGCCCGTGACGCACAAACGACGGGGGCGGGTAGATCGCTCGTACAGTATGACGCCGGCCTTAGTTTGTCAACTTTCTTATGTTTCGTAAGTAAAGTCTTTACAGACTGAAACGGACAACACTGGTTGGACAATGTAAGTGTGTGCAGGGTTACCCCCTCAAAACATTTAACATCCAATTGTCATTTAATTTATATAGTTACATTAAGGAGTATAACCACTACTTTATATAATTTTGCACATCAACTGTGATCAATCAATTAATTCTATTGTCAAATATCTTCTGTTATTCATTTTTGCATAGAGCGGCACTATCTATGATCACATGACCCCCGGCTGCTGTGGCCTCTGGTATCCGGTGATGCCACGTCAACTTCCTGACTCTGGAAGTTGACCTGACATCAACCTATTGTTCTGACCCTCACTCTGATTGATTGTGCTGTAGGTAGTGTTTCACTGAATGGCACAGTCTAAGGCTACTTTCACATTGCGTTTTTCTCTACGTCCACAGGTCCCATCGGGGCATCCGTCCGGACTGCCCCTCCCTCACTCTGCAAAACGTGCTCCGGACGCATGCGCCTAAGAATGGAGCGCGCGTACAAGGAGCCACCAAGCCTGGCACCTACTTCAGTTGTATGTGCGTCCGAGGGTGAACATACAGCTGAAATGCATTGCAGCACATAGGCCCTCATTAGCATAGGTAATACATAACTTATTAATCCTTTTTAAACATTTCTTTTACACATTATTAGACAGGGATGGTTAGTCAGTATTTTTGGCCCACACATGTTCCTGCTGCTAGGTTAGAGGGCATATGGGACCCGACAGGTTCCCTTTAACAGCATCAGAGCTGTATCCAGCAAGGATGAGCTGCTAGAGCATGATAAAAGGTAACATTGCTAAAATAAGAGAATGGATGGTTTGAGAGACACATAATACAAAGATTTATGAAAAGAAAAAACATTTATGGTACTGGAACTGTAATGTAATGCAGCGTTCTAAAACAAGAAGTCATAAAATTGTTATTTCAAAGATAAAACATTTTCTTTTATTTAAGCAGACAAGACCAGGGCCTTCAAGAAAGTTTTTTTTTTCACAAATGTTCTTTAAACTGCATTACACATGGCAAATTTCATCATTAATAGATCATTCTTGCTTCGTGGAGCACTGAGCCTTCTTCTGGACAGTCTGTATGGTAATGCCAATTATGAACATGGCAGCACCAGCTCCCAGTGGATCCTAATAAAGGGGCATCATCTTCTCAAATGTGTTCACTAGAGGCATGTGCTGGAGAATGGCTGGTGAGAACATTTGAGCGCAACAATAAAGGGAAGGTGTAGGTGCAGAGGTTGACATTGCACCCTAGGACTGAGTGCCTCAGGAGACCCTTCTGCTACAGAAGAGGACACCAGCATTATAAAGGGCACATGGTTGTATAGATTAGTTTTGATGTTTTTACTGGGTAACCTTCTACTTTGAACTGATGAGGGGCAAGAACCATGAAACCGCTCTTTGCGAATGAATATTCTACATTGGCTTTATATTTTTATATTTTATTATGTTTTTTTCAAAAATAAGACAGTGTCATACTTTTTTTTTGTCCCCAAAAAAGCGCTAGAGCTTATTTTTGGAGTAGGTCTAAAGGCCGCTTTACACGCTGCGACCTCGCTAGCGTGCGTACCCGCCCCGTCGTTTGTGCGTCACGGGCAAATCGCTGCCCGTGGCGCACAACATCGCTCGGACCCGTTACACTACTTACCTGCCTAGCGACGTCGCTGTGACCGGCGAACCGCCTTCTTTCTAAGGGGGCGGTTCGTTTGGCGTCACAGCGACGTCACTAAGCGGGCACCCAATAGAAGCGGAGGGGATGGAAATGAGCGGAACGAACATCACGCCCACCTCCTTCCTTCCTCATTGTCGGCGGCCGCAGGTAAGGTGAGGTTCCTCGTTCCTGCGGTGTCACACATAGCGATGTGTGCTGCCGCAGGAACGACGAACAACCTGCGTCTTGCAACAGCAACGATATTTGGGAATGGATGAGCGTGTCAACAAGCAACGATAGGGTCAGTATTTTTACTCGTTAGCAGTCGCTCGTACGTTTCACACACAACAACGTCGCTAACGAGGCCGGATGTGTGTCACGAATTCCGTGACCCCAACGACATCACGTTAGCAATGTCATTGCATGTAAAGCTGCCTTTACTCTTGGAAAAACATGGTTGGGGGTAAGTTTACCCCCCAAAAAAGCAGATCTCCCCCTGCCTTCCCAGGAGACTTATACTTACCAAACCCCAGATGTCTTGCGTGACTCCCAGGTCCCCCCTGTGATCTCCGGCGGGTCCACCCAGCAGATAAGCTGCACGCTGTCCTCCCCTGCTTCTGGCCGACAAACTCATATACGTCAGATCGCGCACGCACACACACTCATACACACACAATCACAGATCAGATCGCACACACACACACACACACACACACACACACTCACTAGTTACTCACCCTATACGACAGTACAGAATGCCTCCGGCCGCAGTGAAAGACGAGCAGAAGTTACGCATCGCAGGTCCTGTAAGTATTCCATCCGCAGCCGCAGGTCCTTGTGTTCCACAGCACTGCGTCTCAGGATTCTGCCACCCAGAAGAAATCCGTATCTCTGGATGTGGTGAGTGTGTGTGCGATCTGATGTGTGATTGTGTGTGATCCACTACAGGGCCTCCTGCTTGGCGTCTGGTGAGAGTGATTGCAGGGTTTCCGCTGTCTATAATCAAGTGTGCTGCAGTATTCTTTAACTTTTTTAGCTGCATGGACACTTCATTATTGAACTGCAACTAGGGCTTATTTTCGGGATAGGGCTTATAATTAATCCTTGCTCTGAAAATGCAGAAAATCCCTGCTAGGGCTTATTTTTGGGGGTGGTCTTATTGTTGGAAAAACACAATAGTAGGTCATGCAACAAGGCACCTTAAAGGGTTGATCTTCTTAGCGATAGCCTTAAAGAGAAAATTAACCCCTTACACAGATACTCCAAAGATTATTTCTGGAGTGAAACCATAACTACAATGTAATCTCCCGCCAGACCTGACTATCTTGTGTGTTGAGATGCCACTGCTCCCCCCATGTAACTTACCATGATCAGGTCCAATTCTAATGAATTAGCCCAGTTCTCAATAATCTCCATGGCATGGCCACTGTATTGCCCAACGAGCAGAAGTTTAGATCAGGTGGAATATCAAAACTGTAGGTATCATAAGAATGTAAAAATGCCACTCAGACTATAAGTATAAAAAGAAAAAGACAAGGTGTACTTACTTTAACTACACAACTTTCTGTCTTCATGGTCAATCCAGATAAGTACACAGTATCTTGGCTTAAGCACAATCTGGCACAGCTGTTGTATGTCTGGTAGGAAGAAAAAAAAAAATTATGGTCAAGTATTACTCACAATACAACAAATCGTGCGCCTATTAGAAGAAACCTCCATAAGACTTTGCATAGAGGTATACATAATAACAGCGAAATATACAAGCATGGGTGTACTCCACTATAAATGTGCATGCTTAGGAGGTAGAAGACCTGGTGGTTCATGACCATCACGTATGCAATGGTGGATGCACAGTGTAATAAGAGCTTGGCTTATCATTAGTCATTGGCTGGAATATAACCAAAATCTAAGGGACTTGTCTTTGCAATTTACTAGATACTTCTCTCCTCCATGACATCCAGCCCCAAGTGCCATAAATACAAGGATAAATGGCTAAACGGAGATGAAGGGTTAAAATCCGCTCTGTCAATGGACAAGATGCATGGAATGTGAAGAAGTATAAACTTTTTCTTTTAGGACATAAACTACTGCAACAGTTTATACTAGTTTTTGTCCTGAAGAAGTTTATACTTCGAAAAGCATAAAAGGTTGGCTCCAGTTGCCAACAAGGGATGTTGTTAAGTCAACAAGTCAAGAGGACCAAAGTGCAGAAGTGGAAGACGAGGTGGTGGACGATGAAGTCACTGACAAAACCTGGGTGGATGCCATGCAGAGTGAGGCTAGCAGCACAGGGAGAGAGGGGTCAACAGCTCAGCAACAGGCAGAAATAAGCAGAGGGGTGGTCACAGGGAGAAGGCGGGCAACTTTTCCTCACAGCACCCATGCAGCAAGTTTACAGGCCAAAGGTTAAGTGTTGCCCAGTCTGACGCTTTTAAAGAAAGTGTGGACAATAAAAGATTGGTCATTTGCAATCTTTGCTGTAACAAGATCAGCAGGTGCCTGACCATTAACAGCCTGACCCAGACCAGCATTCTCAGGCACATGCCATGAAAGCACCCAACTAGGTGGACCAAACGCCTGGGTCCACAATCAGTGATTGCGTGTCACACCACCGTCTCTTCCCCTGTGCTACGTGCTTATCAATCCCTGTCCAAGACGCAGGCATGGATGCCACCCGCCCTGCACCTATTGTTGCACATTCGCAAGCAGCAACGTCAAATTCTTTGTCCCAGTGCAGCGTTCAGCTGTCTCTACCCCAGGCCTTAGAACGCAAAAAGAAATACCCACCAACAGGACCAAACACTAAACGGGCACACATCCATACTGCTTGCCTTAGAAATGTTGCTGTTTAGTCTTGTGGACACTGAGGCTTTCCACAACCTCATGGTGGCGGCAGTCCCTTGGTACTCAGCCGCCATTGTTTTTCCTGTCTTGCCATTCCCGCCTTACACCAGCATGTGTCCTGTAATATCACTCATGCCCCCACCAACGCACTTTTTGGGAAGGTCCACATAACGACTGACACATAGACAAGTGCTTGTGACCAGGGACACTAACGGCACACTGGGTGAACCTTGTGGAGGCCGGGACAGGGTCAGATCATGGGACGGCACACGTGCTACTGACGCTAAAGATTGCGGGCCCTATTTCTATCAAGGTTTCCTCAACCTTCTCCTCCTCATCCTCCTTCTCCAAAATGCCATCTCGGAGCATGGCATCTATATCAGTTGTAATCTGGAAGCACTGCCTCGGTGAACAGTAGGCTCTGGTGAAACTAATTTGTTTAGGTGACAAATCGCACACCGCTACAGAGTTGTGCAAAGCTACACCAGACCAGTCAGATCTCTTCCTCTGGCTGCTGAACCTATAACCAGACACGGTCGTGTGTTATAATGGCCATAACCTGGTGATGGATCTGAGGCTTGGCAAGCTCGCACATGTTCCATGCCTAGCCCACGTGCGCAACTTAGTGGTTCAGTTGTTTCTCAAATCCTACCCAAATTTGACTGAGCTACTTCTGAAGGTATAACGCTTGTGTGCCCATTTCTGCAAGTCAGCTGGTGTGGAAGTACTGCAGCAGCACTTGCAAGTGCAAGCTCACCGACTGGTGTGCAATGTGACCATGTGCTGGAATTTCACATTACACATGTAAAGTTCAGGGTTTGTACCGAACTTCTAGTGTTCAGTGCCAGACTCTGAACATGGACTTTTACAGAAATCCGTGTTAATGTATGAGTTCACTACCAATATAAAGTTTGTTGAAAGGCTACAGCGCAGCCAATAAACCTTGGTCTTTGGTCACTTCCATACCCATCAAAGCCATGCCAACAGCCTGGTGCACAGTGCCCCAACAGCCTGGTGCACAGTGCCCCAAAAGCACCAGTGCCCAAAAAGCGTGGTGCAGACCGCCCCAACAGCCAGGCGCAGAGTGCCTCAACAGCCTGGTGCCCAATGCCCTAAGAGCCTAGTGCTCAGTGCCCTAAGAGCCTGGTGAAGACTGCCCCAAAAGCCTGGTGAAGACTGCCCCAACAGCCTGGTAAAGACTGCCCTTACCACAGCCTCTTCTCTACTAGGAATTTTTTTTAGAAGGAAAAAAAATGAGGAGAGCATCAAATGGGGGATTTGGACGTGATGATACTGGTAGTCGCGGTGTAGCTGCTGCAGGGAGGAGGATGTGGTGGATCTGTGCCTGCTAACTGCGCAATTTCAATACCTTCCTCTGGTGCACACATGTGACAGGACATTCTGCAAAATGTTGTTGTCCCGAGTACCATCAGATGAATGGTGGGGCCAGGACATGAAGCTGCGATATTAGATTGGATGTCTGAGAACACATCCAGTACCTTCACATTGCCTTCCACTCAGTCTCCTGATGAAAGCGCACCGGTGAAACATGGGCATCTGTCTTCCACCTCCCGCCTTTGCAAATCAGATCCCCAAGTTAAGCAATAGTCACTTCTGCTTTTTGATGACTCCGCTGGCTGAGGTTCCATGGCCCATTCACCTAGCCTTGCCCCAGAGGTGGAAGAAAATGAGTGCACTGATGCCCAACAACTTGTTTTGTTGGAGGATGATGAGTAAGGCTAGTTTCACACTTGTGTTGAATGGCATCCGTTGCATTGCATTGTGTGACGGATGTAACGGATGCGTTGCATATAGTGGCACAACTGATGCGATGGATACTGCAAAACAACGGAATACGTTGTAGCTTTTTTTTTTCAACAATTGAGCATGCGCAGTTGTGTAAAAACGGATCCGTCACAGGAATCCGTCAAATGACGGATTCCGACGGATTCCACCACCATAGGCTTCCATTATAAAAATGACAGACGCCGACGGAATCCAGCACATTGCGGTTTTTTTTACGCTCAGGGAAGCGCAGAAAAACGCTACATGCTGCGTTCTTTCCGCCCGGCGGATGCAACGCAGGATCATCAGTCGTAATGGGTCGTCCATACAAGTCTATGGGAAGCAGCGGAATCCGTTCATACAAGTCGATGGGAAGCAGCGGAATCCGTTAACGGATTCCGCTGTTTTCAAAAACGGCGGATTGCGACTGATGGAAAAAAACGCAAGTGTGAAACTAGCCTAAGTGGGAGGGCTAATGCACACGGTCAGCAGACAACCGCAGCACATCTTTGATTATGACCAAACACAGGTGCCAACTGCTGCGGCTTTCTGCAGTTGCAGAGTGGCAAGGATGGCAGGGGTGAGGAGTGGGTGGAAGATGATGCGGGGGATGATGAGGTCCTAAACCCCACAAGAGCAAAGCACATCCAAGTGACGTGCACATTCAGAGGAACAGCAGCAGGAGAAATTATCTTTTTCCTTTTTGTTATCAATTGCCGGCTCACAGAGCCCCCACTAATGAACCGCATATTCGACTGCCATCTGCTGACTGGGTTTAGATGGGGTAGGACTGTTATCTGAGGACTTTGGGACGCTGTTTTTCTCTCCTCTGGCAGATTATATCATATAAGAGAGAGAAGTCTCTTTTTTAAGTAGTCAATCATTTGTCAAACAGAAGTGATCATGTGATTGAAGACCAAAAACCACTGCAATTGATCCAGCATCCCAGTTACCTCCAGCGGATGAAAACCCGTAGTTTTTTTTTTACTAGCTCGTAGCGCTACTTATTCATCAGTGTCGTAAAAAAGCGATGATAAGGAATAAGGCCCCTTAAAGGGAATCTATTGGTAGGTTTTTGCTATGTAATCTGAAGCCAGCATGCTGTAAGGGTTAAAATATAAAATTCAGAGATGACTGCCTTGTCAAGGTCTGTGCAGTTGTTTATTTGCTATGTTTGTTTCAACAGCAGGACTTATCATCAGTCATGTCACTTGCTGGCTCCTGCCATAGGCACTCACCTCCTCTGATTGGCACCTCACTGTCAATATACAATGCCTATAGAGAGCCTTGTGAGGGCGGGGACAGAGTTCTCAGCTCTGCTGCATTGCTAAATCTAAAAACTTTGATCATGTTAGAAATAGAGATGAGCAAACCTTTGAAGGTGCGGTTCAGATGGTACAGTCAAGCTTTAGATAAAGTTCAGTTTGTGACCCTGACTTGACCCGAACCTCAATAGAAGTCAGTAATTTGGCAGTTTGTGTCTCCACCCACATCCAGCCAGCCATAAGCAGAACACTCCCGGGAGGGTGGCAGGTTTTTTTTAATTAATTAAATTAATTAATTGTATTTATTTATTTGTGCCCATTTTAAAGGGAACTTGTCATCCAATTCATGGTGCACTAACCACGGAACAGACGCCGGCTGCACTACTGCATACATTTAGACTTCACTCTGAAACGCTGCAGCCGTTCATAGAAAACAGACTTCAGAAATCGTCCAAGAGTGATATGCCTTGAATGACAGAGCAGGTTGCCGGTAGCTTCTTAATGCCCCACTCCCCATAACTGAGAGCTCTCTCAAAATACCCAGAGAGGGAGAGATCTGTCCATCTTTGGAAGAGGAGTGGGATAAAGCCACAGACAACCTCCCTCAGACTACGCATCCAAGACGTATTGCCCCCTTCCCGGCTGGCTTTTTGAAGTATGTCTTCTCTGAACCGCCACATCTTTTCAAGAGTAAAAAATATATGGCTGCAATAATGCAGCCTTCGACTGATACATGGGTTAGGCAACATGAAACCAATAAGTATATACTTAAAATACATTTGCACACTTAATTCCCCTTTTGAGATCCTTTTCCACAAAAATAACATCTCATTCCCGCAAGAATATGAACATTCATCTTGGCAGAAACTGTGCATCAATTTCATAGCATCTTGGATAGAAGAGCAGCCGCGACACACCATTCGTGCCACTTATCTCCAGGATTACAAAAATTGGACAAGCAACATCGATCCCTTGATATCAGGAAACATTTTGGTAGATGGATCAACTGACAGAAATATAATGTCTATGTTTAGGCTTTGCCAACATGGACCACAACCACACCCCATCCTAAAATCCCAGAAGACCTGTGTAGGAAGAAGAACCTCAAGTCCTGGTAATACAGTCCTGAAAATGGAGTGTACAGAGAAAACATACAGGATGGACAATGGACTGGTGCAAAAATAGGGGCAAACCATAAAGATTCCAGAGAATTAGACAATTTCAGCTTTGTACTTCTCTGATACCAGACCTATTGAATGTCCTATTTGGAGAGCGTAGAGGTGGTGAACTTCTCGGCAGCACCAGTACATGATACAACAAATTTGTTTTCAACAAGCGATGTAATTATCATTTAGCATAACAAAAAAAAAAAACCGGAGTGGCGCCATGTTCTAAAGTAATATTAAAATAAAAGTAATATCATAGCCATAAAGTATAACAAATTTCAGCAAACAGAAATGAGCGTGCATCCATCAGCTATTCCAAGCAACGAGTTAGGGAGTCGGGGAATGCTGGCCAGACGCCCACTTTCCTTGTGCCGCAGACTTTTAGCATGAGAAGCCTTGTTATTATTATACAGGGCATGTCCTGGGCACCAGGGGTCTGACATGTGGATTTAAAGCTTAACTTCTGTTAAGTAAGAAGAAAGTCCCCCATAGCTTTGTAGCTATGTGAGGAGGGGGGGTCTAGATATGGTCAAGAACAATTTAAAGGGAACCTGTCAGGTGCAATATGCATCTGGAACCACGAGCAGTTCAGGGTGTATATTGCTAATCTCTGCCTAACCGTCCCTGTATCTAGTAGAGATCTTTAGAAAAAGTATTTCTAAAGATCTTTTATAACATGCTAATGAGGCCAGGGACTAGTCGCAAGGGCGTTAGTTAACTTGGCTAGCTGGCCTGCTTAGCATGTTAGGTCGCCCCTGTGGGCGTGCTAACCTGCTAATCAATGCACAGTCAAAAAGGTCCATAGAGCCTCTGTTAGGAGTCTCGACACGGAAAATAGCCAGATATTCCTCCGGGAAGGACCTAGCCAAGAAGTGGCTCTTTTTAGGAGACCACCGTAACCACCATATTAAATGGCCCTTTTAGTCAATATCCAGCTCTTGACGAGTTTAAAGATCTGACAAGGGAAATACCAAGGCCAGGTATCCATCCACAGACAGCTGTTTCGGGGTATTGCCCCTCATCAGTGTGGAGTAGGATTCTGGCTAGGTGGGAGCAATGCCTAGTAGACATTACCTTGGGTAGCCGGCCCCCTTAGCATGTTAGGTCGCCCCTGTGGGCGTGCTAACCTGCTAATGAATGCACAGTGTCAGCGGCATGGTCGCTCTCCTGTGCTGCCACCGCTGGTTTTCGGCTCAGTGCGCACAATCAGAACGTCCACAGACTTCCAGTCATGCGCACTACAACAGTTTGAAGCTGGGACGCATGCACCTGGCTTCATAGTATGCATGATTGTAAGTCCACGACTTCTAATCATGTGCACTGAGCCGAAAGCCAGCATTGGGGATGATGGCAACAGAGAGCAGTGAAGTCGACCATACTTCTGATGCTGCGCATTCATTAGCATGTTAGTACACCCACAGGGGCGTGCTTACATGTTAAGGGGGCCGACTAGCCAAGGGAGGTCACACCTTTGCAACTAGTCTCTGCGCTCATTAGCATATTCCAAAGATAATTATGTAATTTATGTAATCATCATAACCCATGCCCTCTTTTTATAACCACTGCCATTTCCCATATAGGCCACACCTCCTCTTGAGGACACCAAAAAAGTGGGTAGAACATTTACTAAATGTACATGCCAGAATCTTTGTGCATTCATCACCGTAAATCTGTTTCCAAAGTGAATGGCCACCCTTGTATAACATTGTTTTATCCCTTAAATTGGTACAGTTCTGTGTACATTCACATCTTATTCCTTTTCTGTTACTAAATGCCTTAAATCAGCGACAAAGCAAATGTTAGAAATATGTACAGCCACCACTAGAGGACGCTCTGAAACGTATTGCATAGAGCTTATACATTGAAGACAATGTACAGTAAGCCCATAAATTTGTTCCGGCGGCTACAGGCATGGCTTTGTTAAATAATCCCTGTCCTTACGTCATCACATTTTATAGATAATGTGATAAATAGACAATTTATTAGGCATCTTCCCTATGTGTATATTCTGACATACTATATGCAGGCACAAGAGAAAGCTAAGCTCTCAGTTCAGGGCAGAAAAGCCATTGAACAATAGCAGATGGGAAGTTAAGTTCCAGTACCTATAGTGCTGGCAAAAAGCTCATAAAGAACCGCCTACTGACAAAAAAAAGTATATGAACAGCAATAAAGCATAAGAATAGGGGTAGTTCCTGGACATAATATGGTAGGTTCACAAAAATCATATCTTGGTGTAGGGCATGATGACAGCAAGACCATGCTTTTCTACAGGGTCTGTGCTATAGGGCAGGAAGTATTTAGTAGTCAGAATATAAATTATTTACCAACATGGATATGTTGTCGTTGAAGATCTTTGACAACAAGAATGAAGGGACCAATACAGGGAGCAATGGTGAGGAATATGTCAGGTGATCAGAAGCTTTAATAAGGCTCTAAAACTTGTATATACCGTTTGTTTCCAAAAAATAAGACAGAGTCTTATATTATTTTCGTTTACAAATAAGTGCTAGGGCTTATTTTTGGGGGAGGGCTTATTATTTATTCTGTGAACAACAATCACACATTTATGCTTCAAATTTACCTTGAAGGGGTATGGCCAGCTTCAGCGTGAAGGTGTATGGTCAGCATCAGCTTGAAGGTGTATGGCCAGCATCAGCTTGAAGGTGTACGGCCACCTTCAGCTTGATGGTGTATGGCCAGCATCAGCTTGAACATGTATGGCCAGCATCAGCTTGAACGTGTATGGCCAGCATCAGCTTGAAGGTGTATGGCCAGCATCAGGTTGAAGGTGTACGGCCACCTTCAGCTTGATGGTGTATGGCCATTTTAAGCTTGAAGGAATATGACCAGCTTCAGCTTGATGGTGTATGGCCAACTTCAGCTTGAAGGTATATGGCCAGCTTCAGCTTGATGGTGTATGGTCAGCTTCAGCTTGATGGTGTATGGCCAGCTTCAGTTTGCAGGAATATGGCCAGCTTCAGCTTGAAGGAATATGGCCAGCTTCAGCTTGAAGGTGTACGGCCACCTTCAGCTTTATGGTGTATGGCCAGCTTCAGCTTAATGGTGTATGGCCAGCTTCAGCTTGAAGGTGTACGGCCACCTTCAGCTTGATGGTGTATGGCCAGCTTCAGCTTGATGGTGTATGGCCAGCTTCAGCTTGATGGTGTATGGCCAGCTTCAGCTTGAAGGTTTATGGCCAGCTTCAGCTTGAAGGTGTGTTAAGTTGAACTCTTACAAAGTTCCACAAGTTGCCTACTGCCTGATTCTAATTGGTGTGGATCGAGTGCATGCTTGAAAAATGAGATCAGACACATAGTCGGATATTCATCTTTCCTCGACCAAAGTCGGCCCAGAAACTGCCTGATATATTCAAGAACATGCTCTTATAAAAACTAGGAAAAGGGGCATGGTCAGCCCTACAGTGGACATACTTGGATGTGTCCATTAGTCAGTGGGTTGAACAATGTGTTAGTCCATGACCTGATTGGTGGGTGTCATCGTAGGCGGGTCTATGACGTCATTGGATGGATCCGTGGTGATGCTGATGGGAGGGACGTCATCTGGTGGATCCATGCTGATGGGAGGGTCTATGATGTCATCAGTGGCCATCTTAGTTATCTCTGAATATCTGGTTCATATAAGGCAAGTCGACACATTTCCCACAATCCCGTCAAGAGGTTAATCAAGTATTTGACCTAATGGCTCTCCTCAACAGGTGTATGACCAGCTTTAGCTTGAAGGTGTATGGCCAGCTTCAGGGTTAGTAACCTTAACCCTAACTTACATTCACAATTGTTGGTGCAGTATCAGTGTCTCATATGGTAACACTTACTGGCACTCTCTAAACATTTTGTGTGGCAGTGGCACTCTTCTTCTCTATGTGGCCGGGAGGGGGCAGAAGACGGGAGTCTGGAGCAGGCCTCAGGAACGTTGGTTGTGACGTCACACGTGGCAGCTTCCGCGGATGCGAGCAGGGTCGGCCGGGAGGCAGGATCCAAGAGGCAGCACTCGGGAGGCAGGAGTGGCAGGCAAGCCCATACCATAGCACAGTAGAGGCAGCATTCAGGAGGTGGGACTCGAGAGCGACAACCAAGCGCAGTAGCGCAGTATCATAGCGCAGTAGCGGCCAGGAGGCAGGAACCAGATGACAACACTCAGGAGGCGGGACTATGGAACAAGTGAGCAGATTTTACCCTGCCATAGTGGGAGGAAGCGACAAGATGATTTGGAAGCTACATTATGCCTATTCCAGTACCTCCAGAGTTAGGTTATGTCTACATGATGTTATTGACACAATCTAGGATCACGTGACATAACCTAGCGCTGGAGGCACTGACTAATTAGGGCTTATTTTTGGAGTAGGTCTTATATTTACAGCCTACTTCAAAAATCATTAATAATCAAGCTAGGGCTTATTTTTAGGGGGGCTTATTTTTATAAAAACAGGATACATATATGCATGCATACATACTGTACCAGATCGCTCATATGAGCCCATATTTCTAGTTTACTGGCCCTTTAAATGGAGCTATTGTAACGCCTCGTAAAAATAAAGGAAATCTATTACTGTTACAGCCTCCTTGTCAGACGTTACTTCCAGGAAGGATGGGCTCGGTCCGCAGCGCACAGGTCTGGTATGCTAAACACAAATACCGATTTCATATAATGACTTTGGCCGAGCCGCCTATAATTTTGAATGCGTTTTCAATTTTCGTAGCGCTGCTGGGGTAAAAACACTGCTGAGCTTTATTTTATTTTTTAGTTGTTGTTGTTGTCCTTTTACAATAGGTTCAATGACACAAGATTATCAAACACAGTAATGGCTAATCAATAGAGGGTTTACTTGTCACGGGAAACATATAACACACTAAAAGCAATTGATCACTTCAGTCTCACGCATTTACCAGGAGACAAAAGAAAAAAGATCCTAGAACAGCGGCGATGAAACGGCAGATGTCCGCTCGCACCATACACGGCACAGAGGGTATATATCTCGTATACATCACCTGGGAAAACTGGATATAGACAGAAGTATACAGACACCTGCACAATAAATACCATCAGGAGTCTTCACTACTTCCCATTCTAAAGCCATAGGCAATAATGTGCAGCTCAATTGGCCTCCACTCTTCTGGGAAGGTTTCCTACAAGATTTTGGAGACATCTGTTGGAATTTTTGCTTCATCCAAAGGAGCATTTGGGAGGTTAGACATGGATATTAGGCAGAGGCTGGCCTCATAATCTCCATTTTACTTCATACCACAAGTTGGATGAGGTTGAGATCAAGGTCAAGTTCTTGTACATCAAGTTCCCTCAACCATCACCTTATGGACATTGTACACAGGGCACGGTCATGGGGAACATAGACGGTCCTTTCCCACAAACATTATAAGCTACAATTGTCCAAAATGTCTTGAGAGAAATCATTAAATTATTATTTCACTAGGACTAAAGGGTGGAGAACGACTCCTGACAAATAACCACATAGTTATACCTCCTCCACCGAACAGCTGGCACAATGGGGTCAGGCAGGTAACGTTCTCCTAGCAATTGCCAAACCCAGACTCGTCCATCAGATGCCAGATAAAGAAATGTGATCTATCGCTGCACAGAACACGTTTTCACTTCTCCAGAGTACGGAGCTGGAGGATTTACACCACTCTATCCAACGCTCGGTATTGTTCTTGGTGATGTAAGGTTGCATGCTGCTGCTTGGCCCTGGAAACCAGTGTTTTGAAGCTCTGTGGAGGACACAGTAGGAAGTTTGGACTCTGCAGTAGTAATGCTCGCCGGTGTTGAGGCAGTGAGGAGGAGCGGACCCACTGGACCACAGGGGCAACCCAGGCTTACCCTGACAAGGGAGGGGCTTCACTAAACGCCTACTGAGAAGCTGCCAGGTGCCACTCTAAGGATAGTGCCTAGGACTGTGGTAGCTGAGCCGAGTTGTGTGTGAGCAGGACAGGGTTATAGTCAACGACAGAAAAGGCAGGATGGGCAGTGGCAGGACAAACAGTGCAGAAATAGAAACACAGACTGGACAGGAATAGAAGCACAGATACAGGCAGGTACAGAACTTCCGACATGGGTCAACTGGCACCAGACATCAGGAGGAACTCTGGTTATCAGGATCCAGGTCTTCGGGCACAGATCACCAGGAAAAGGACTTTGGGTTGCAGGTACAGGATGCAGTGGACACAGGTGCAGTATACACACTGGTACCAGGACACGGGGACACAGACAGGACAGATCCACAGACACAAACAGGGTAAACAGAGCAGACCGACATACACGTAGGCATCTATGGGGACGGGGGGGGGGGGAAATGGTAGGAGGGTCGAGCCAGGGACCACACTGCACGTGGGCAGCAACTCAGGGACAGAGAGGACCACACAACACGTGGGTGGCCATGCGGGTGAGCAGAGAACCACGCAGCGCTAGGATGGCCATGTGGGAGGACAGGGAACCGATACACATGTGGATGGCCATGCGGAAAAGCAGTAGACCATGTGACATGTGCATGGCCAAGCGGATGGGCAGAGGACCACGCAGCACGTGGCTGGACATGTGGGGGTACAAGCTGGCAGCCGAGGAGGTAATGGTAGAAGAAAGTGACGGGACCGGGACACTGGCACTACAGCAGTTACGAAGTCAGCAGTGTGTTGGTGACTTTTTTGTTCTCGGTGACCCCGCTCTGTACCTCTGTGTGTGAGTGGCTGTGGTTCCTTCTACGTCTGAATATTCCACCATCACCTGTGAGTGCTATTATTGAGGAAAGAAGAAATGTCATGCACTGCCTTGTTACACCGGTGGCTCCTATTACTGGATCACGCTTTATCGGAGATCTGTAGAATAACCCAATATTTCACCCACATTAGTAAAAGCAGACGACATGGCGAAGGGACGTTATACAACGCAGGCAATGGGACAGAATGAAAAACCTGTATTTAGTAATTAAGATGCGAGTGCCAATATGTTTATCTATCCCCACGATATGGACAGATAGACAGAATTATTTACATCAATGAACAATTCCATATTTTGGTGTTTATTCTTTATAGACTCGCAAGGAGCAAATAATAACTGTAATTTAAAAGGGTGGACGGGGGTGGGGGGTGGGGGGGGGGCTCTAATGGGGAACCAAGCCCCGTGCTTTGTATAATTGGTTTCTAGTTATTGTTCCCTTAGATATAATAATTGCCAACAGCCTGTAAAAAGTTAAAAATATTTGCTTGATTACACTTCTAATTAGGTGAAATACATCACGGCGGCCCGTAGGTGGCGATACATCATTTCTCATCTGTGGTTAAACCTGAAAAGCAAGAGGCTCAAGCAGCATTACGACCTGCGGGAGGCATCCGGGAGATACGCCAACGTCGTTTCACCTTTATTTGTTAGACGACCAAACTTATTCTTGCACTGTTTTTTCCTGAACATATTGGGTTTATTTTTATTACAATTTCAGATTTTTTTTATTTTTTTTTTATTATTTATTTTTTGGGTAATGTCTACAAAAAAAAAAAAGGACATTTTTAGTTTTCATTTATAGATATTTTGTCTGTAAATATGAAAAAAGTGACACAAAAATAAACTTTCAGAACGGATTTCCTATTTTGTTTTTGTAAATACAGCAGGTAAGGTGACCTCCTGTGTTGGCGCAGGTAACGCTTGATTTCTTCCCTTTTTTCTTTATTTTTTTCTGCTTTTACTTATGTACGTACATTTTTTACATTTTACGGTTTTCCACAGCCTGATGACCCCATTTACAGGGGAGAAAAGCCCACTGAAGTGACATTAGTCCCTGGAATAGCAGATCTAGGTCTTTCATTCCCCAATTCCCCGGCAGCTCTTCTATGTTGGTCTCATGAGTCAAATATAGGTTTTATTTTTATTTTTTTTTTCGACAATTTTGCTTTTTTCAGATATTTTAGACAGGTTTATGAGAGATCACTTGATTCTGGAGGCATTTTCAGTGTAGTACTTTTTTTTGGGGGGGTGGGGGGCGAGGGAACATGCGGCTTTTTCAAAAGGATTTGCGGAAAAATTGCAAAAGGAGAGTTAACAAAAATAAAAGGCATTAAAGGCTATGTACACACATAGATTTTTTTTCTGCACTAAAGAAAAACAAGTTTTAGGCTATGTGCACACGCTGCATTTTTTATGGCCACAAAGATGCAGCGTTTTTGGCCCCCAAAAAACGCACACGCGGCAAAAATGAATCCGTTTTTGTGTGTTTTGATGCGTTTTTTGCTGCGTTTTTCTTCGTGCAAATCAATGGGTGAAAAACGCAAAAAGAATTGACATGCTTCATCTTTGTGGTCACCACAAAAACGCAGGAAAAAAAAAATGCACCGTGCAGAAAGCAAAATTGAAAGGGTGCTTAACACGCTGCGAAATCGCTAACGATATATCGTCGGGGGTCACGTCGTTAGTGACGCACATCCGGCGTCGACACCAAGGAGCGACGATCAACGATCGCAAAAACAAAAAAAACCGTTGATCGTTGACACGTCGCTCCTTTTCATAATATCGTTGGTGGTGCATGCCGCTGGTTGTTCGTTGTTCCTGCGGCATCACACATCGCTATGTGTGACACCGCAAGAACGACGAACATCTCCTTACCTGCGTCCACCGGCAATGAGGAAGGAAGGAGGTGGGCGGCATGTTCTGGCCGCTCATCTCCGCCCCTCCTCTGCTATTGGGCGACCGTTTTGTGACGTCACTGTGACGCTGAACGCACCTCCCCCTTGAAGGAGATAATGTTCGGCGGTCACAGCGACGTCGCAGAACAGGTATGTGCGTGTGACGCTGCCGTAGCGATAATGTTCGCTACGGCAGCGATCACCACATATCGCACCAACGACGGGGGCGGGTGCTATCGCTCGCGACATCGCTAGCAAAAGCACCCTGAAGGCTATGTGCACATGTAGCAGATTTTTTCTGCACAAAAAAGCATGTTTTGGCAGGAAAAAAGCTGCATATGGCTGCTTTCACACATCCGGTTTTTGCTGAGCGGCACAATACAGCGCTTTGCAGAAAAACGCAACCGTTTTTTTTTTTGCCGCCGGTTGCGGTTTTCTGCATAGACTTACATTAGCGCCGTATTGTGCCGCATGGCCTTGTGTTGCGTCCGGTTTTTGCCGGATGCGGCATATTTAGCCCATGCGGTGGCCGGATGGAACGTTGCCTGGCAACGTTTTGCGAAAAAAAACGCATCACGCCGCATCCGGCGCGATTTACAATGCAAGCCTATGGACGCCGAATGCGGCGTCCTGCGGCAAAAAACGCATCCGGTCGCAGGATGCGTTTTTTTCAACTGCGCATGCATAGTATCAAGCCACATCCGTCAAAAAACGGACGGGCCACATGGAAAAACTTATGCAACGGATCAGTTTTTTTCGCCGCATCCGTTGCATAGGTTTTTGAGCCGGATTGAGCCGCACTGCAAAAACCGGATGTGTGAAACCAGCCTAAAAAAAAAAGCACATTTTTATACTTCTTTTCATGCTTTTTTAGCTACTGAGATAGGGAAAATGCAGGAAAAAGAAGCAGAAATAACTGAAATGTTGCTTCCTTTTTCTGCAACTACGGTAAATCTGCAAGGAAAAAAAAAAAAAAAGAAACAACGTGTGCACAGCAAGTCAGGATTCTCATAGACTTTGCTGGGATGCTTTTTCCCTTGCTGTATTGATAAAAATCTGCAATGAAAAAAGCAACATGTGCTTAGAGTGTACGGCTATGTGCACATGTAGCAGATTTTTTCTGCACAAAAAAGCATGTTTTTGCAGGAAAAAAGCTGCTGGGAAAAAAAGAGCGTTTTTAGGCTATGTTCACACTAGAAAAATGATTTTTCTTAAGAAATTTCTTAAGAGTGAAGGATTAGTGCACCTGCGTTTTTGCCGCGTTTTTGGTGCGTTTTTGGTGCGTTTTTACCGCTGGTTGCTCCCTGCGTTATTGTGCCAATTATCTATGGCAAATAACGCAGTTAGCTGCAGAAAAGAAGTGACATGCTCATTCTTTTTCTTAAGAAAATCTACTGAAAGAATTTTCTTAAGAAAAAAACGCAGTGTGCGCACAGCTAATTTGTTTTGCCATAGGTTTTGCTGGAGAATGTCTGCAGAAAGGTTACAAGAATTTCTCAAGAAATTTCTGCAGCAAAAACGGACCAAAAACGCAGGGAAAAAACGCAGTGTGTGAACATAGCCTTATACTTTTCATGCATTTTTCATGCTTTTTTTATCTACTGAGATAAGGAAAAAGCAGGAAAAAAGAAGCAGAAATAATTGACATGTTGCATCCTTTTTCTGCAACTAAATCTGCAAGGAAAAAAGAAACAATGTATACACAGCAAGTCACAATTCTCATAGACTTTGCTGGGTTGTTTTTTCCCTTGCAGTATTGATAAAAATCTGCAAGAAAAAAAGCATGAGAAAAAAAAATGCATGCACAGAGCCTTAAACCAATAAATTGGCACAAAAAACCCTTATATATTACTATAAAGTAGCTTGTCAATTTTGCTTTTTTCCCTGCGTTTTCCCTATCTCAGTAGATAAGAAGCATGGAAAGAAGCGTGGAAATGCACTTTTTTAGTCTTTTTTTCCTGCCAAAACATGCTTTATTTGTGCAGAAAAAAATCTGCTACGTGGACACATAGCCTAATGGCCGCTTTACACGCTGCGACATCGCCTAAGCGATCTCGTTGGGGTCACGGAATTTGTGACGCACATCCGGTCGCTTTAGCGATGACTTTGTGTGTGACACCTATGAGCGATTTTGAATCGTCGCAAAAACGGTCAAAATCGCTCATCAATGACATGCCCCCCTATTCTCAAATATCGCTACTGCTCGGTGTACGAAGTAGTTCGTCGCTCCTGCGGCAGCACACATCGCTATGTGTGACACCGCAGGAACGAGGAACATCTCCTTACCTGCGGCCGCTCGCAATGAGAAAGGAAGGAGGTGGGCGGGATGTTACATCCCGCTCATCTCCGCCCCTCCGCTTTGATTGGGCGGCGGTTTGGTGACGCTGCTGTGACGCTGAACGAACCGCCCCCTTACAAAGGAGGCGGTTCGCTGGTCACAGTGACGTCACAGAGCAGGTATGTGCGTGTGACGCTGCCGTAGCGATAATCTTCACTATGGCAGCGATCACACGATATCGCATGTATGATGGGGGCGGGTGCTTTCGCGCTCGACATCGCTAGCAATTGCTAGCAACGTCGTAGCTGTAAAGCGGCCTTTAGGCTATGTCCGCACTTTGCGTCGCCCTACTTGCAGTTCAAAACGCACCCTCTGGCAGTAATTGATTTTGCCAAAGTTGCTTTTGCCCACAAAATAGCGCTAAAAAGGCAGCGTATTTACCGCGTTTTAGCCGTGTTTTTTGCGCTTTTTACATGCTTTTCCATTGCGTTTTGAAAGATGCGTTTTGAACATAAAGAATAAAGTTTAAATAGTCAAACACAATGAAAAAAGGGGAAAAAAAAGGAACACATATATAAATATTGAAATGATAAAGAAAATAGTTATATTTCATAGAATTATAGCGTTTTTTTTACTATTTAGCGGTAAAATAGCTTTAAATTTATATTTTTCATTAATTTAATTGTCGGACTATGTGTGTGTGTAAAGGGTCATATTATTCCATTATTTTGAAGTCAGAAAAGCATGCGTTTATATAGTCCAAAACGCAGTGTTTCTGCAGCTAAAAAGCAGGTAAAACGATATAATTTTGATGTTTGTTGCTTTTTGACACTTCTCATTGACTTCAATGTTAGCAAAAAGCAGCCCAAATGGCAAAAAAAATTGACATGCTGCTTCTTTGAATGCATGGTTTTTGCCACAAAAATATGCAAATTAAACGCAGCGTTTGGAAACGCAAAGTGCGGACTAGAAATCCCCATTTTCCATAGACTTTGCTGGAAAATCAAAAAGCATGCATTTTGGCCTGAAAACGCTGCAGTTCAAAACGGACCTAAAAAAGCAGCTGAAAACGGAAAGTGCAGACATAGCCTTAGAATAAAAAAAAATAAGAGACTTCAAGAAACCGTCAGTGATAAAGGAGCATCAGGATAAATATCGGGAATGAATACTTAAGTCTTGTCAATGGAGGAAAATGCTAAAGCTATGACGGGTGGGGGAAAGTATGTGTGTGGAGAATACGGAGAAACGTCAGCATCGAAATCACCCATACACATACGTTTTTTAACATTACATTGGGTAGAAGTGTATCAATTTTATTTTTTGAAACTGATAGCAAAGACTAACCTACTAACCAAATACTGATGAAAATCCAGTTTTTTTTCCTCATACAATCTGCTGTGTGAATGGGGTCTTAGGCTATGTGCCCACGCTGCGGATTTTGCCGCGGATTCGCCGCGGATTTCCCGAAAATCTGCAGCAGCGGCACTTCCAAACCATTTCAATGGCATTTTGGAAATGCTGTGTCCATGCTGCGGATTTTTCCGCTGCGGATTTGCCGCGGATTTTGATCCGGAAAAATCTGCAGCATGTCAATTGTTTGGTGCAGATTTGGTGCGGATTTTTGGTTTTGAATGGGGGAAAAAAAAATCCACATCAAAATCCGCGGCAAATCCGCGGTAAATCCGCGGGTGCGGATTTGCCGCGAAAGTCGCGGATTTTCAGGCAGAAAAATCCGCAGGTACATTCTACCGTGGACACATAGCCTTACTCTTCTGTGTTCAACAGTTGCATTGGTGTTGTTAGTATTACACGTGGCCACTAGAGGGCGTGCCGCTAACACGATATAGCTGACGGGAAGCAGGTTCACATATAATAACCATTTCATTGGTAAAGGAAGAACTCTAGAAAGCATAATTAGACAACAAAAAAAAAAAAAGCAAAAAAGGACGCCAACATTAATGACATTGTAAATTATCCCGGGCTCTGAGCACAAGTGCATGATTACATAAAATAATAAGCTTTGTGAGTTACCGGGAGCCGGCATCGGCCTACACCGGGCGTAGGAAATTATCAATGAGCGCTCAGCAAAAGTGGAGAAAACACACGGATCTGGAGTGAAAGTCAAAAGGTCTGCAGTAAAATGTAGAAAGAGGATAATCTACGGGGCAATTCTCTATTTAATAACCCATGACATTACTCCAGCCGCTCACAAGGTGCTGGAAACATGGCAGCTGTTAGCTTCTAGGACACACTTGCTTCTTGCCTCGCCTGACTCTTGAACTCGATCCTCCGGCACCTTTACAACAAATCGCAAAGTATCAATGAAGAGTTGAATTACGGCTTCCAACACAAACCGGGGAGCCCCCCACCCGCCCCCCTTGTGCGGCTTCACTGCAGGTGACCATCACCACAAAAGAGGAGAAAAAAAGAAAAGAGGAAAGTGCCCCCCACCAGATGGTCCTCATTAGGGTCCTTGAATAATAGGAAAAAATCCAACAAGAAGAGAGACACGGTTACTTTTCGGTCCCCTCTCATGCCTTCAGATGACTCCGCGGGGGGTTCCAGTCAAGCAGGACTGATGGTAGAAAACACTAACTACTTCGAGAAATATAACCAGGGAGCTGGGGGGGTGCGCTAGCCTCTGAATGGCTTCATTATGGAGGCCTACATTGTTAGGATGGTAAGTGGACACGAATACAAAAGCACACAAAAGGTTGCCATTTATAGCGTTACAAATGAGGCCGAGAGAAAACGCTGACAGACCCGATTAGCAAAGAGCACGGAAATAGCAGAAAACACATTTTTCCTCCCAAAGAAATTCATACACATTTCTAAGGTCATGGGAAACCATTGTGCTAGTGGTGATGTAGGTTTACCTTCTGGCAATTAGCTTGGTTGGACGATAGGTGCCAGGTGACTTTGAGGTGGTCGGTCAGCCCGGCATATCTGTTACATATGTGTAACATGCCGGCCAGGCTAAATACAGAGTGTGAGGCCAATTCACACATCCATGTTCCTCAGTCCCGGTTTCAGGGTGGAGAAAGATCTCAACATCTCCATGCTGCCGACGACGTCATAAGAAAAAAACAGGATACATGAGCAGGATTTGATATGGTTTATTCAATGCGTTTCAAAGTGTTCCATACCTGTCCGGCGCAAACCCAGTGTTTGGGCTGAAGGAATTTGGAACACTTCGAAACACGTGCCTGTTTTTTGTTTTATTTTCCTTCAACGTCGACAGCAGCGCAGAGATAGCCACATCTTCCCCCATCCTGATATCATTGGACCCTCAGTCCGTTGCTTCTGTAGCACGGAGATAGCCACATCTTCCTCCATCGTAATATCATTGGACACTCGGTCCGTTGCTTCTGTACCGCGGAGATAGCCACATCTTCCTACATCCAGATATTGGTGGATCCTCAGTCCGTGGATTCTGCAGCAGATGTCCAAATATATCAAATGTCTTTTGTGCTGTGGGCACCACATCCCAAGAAGGTGACCAAGTTATGCTTGCATATCAATCACATAACGTTTGGATACGACTCTATTGCGCTTTTTACCCCATAGCTCCTGTTGTTTTGCTTCACTCTTGCCCCAAACTCCAGAGTCTTGTATATTCTTATGAGGCTGTTGGGTTCAGGTCAAGAGAATGGCGGCCGGACAGTGCACGGGATCCAAGTACAGCTAGGAGGACGAGCGCATGGGGCCAGTCCTGCCTACAATTTTTGGACATGACAGGTCTGCAAAGTTCTCAACTCATCTAAATGTTGACCTACAATTATTCTTACTAGAATACAACTTATAGACTAATATTTCAATTTGTACACCTGCATAAATATTTGAAAATCACCTTATAATTTTAAATGAAACGACTGGAAGAGCCAAAGGGCTGGATGTGGCTCACGATCCACACTTTGCCAAGGCTGGTCTAAAGCCATGTATGAATATACATATTATAAACCCACACGTTATGTGTATACATATATTAGCTATACACGCACATACGTAGACATATGAACAAAATAACCAGAAAGTTGTATATTGTATGTGTGTGTGTATATATATATATATATATATTATATATATATATATACATACACACACACATACAGTATATACATACATACATACATACACACACACATGTATATACACTGTATATTATGTATAAAAACATACATGCACACAAACCCAGTGCTTTCGGTCAAGCAATACTAGCCATACAGTACATTGAGGCTTCTGTCAGAATCCTCCTTAAAGCTGTAGAACCCGAGCGGAGACATTCAATGGAACGATTTTCCACATTCTTCGTGCATGTCTGAAAAAAAACCCAAAACAAGTACTGGCAAGATGGAGGCCAAACCGTGTCCACAGTGATTCCATCGGCTTCATCCCTGTGTGGGTCCACTTTGGGGCTCCCGCTGAGCTACAGTTTTTCAAGGATTTTGACATGTATCCTGAGGTAGTGCTCAGTGGAGAGTGTGTGTGAACCTAGTGTAGTACCGATCTGCCCACTCAGGAACATGGTGCACCATCCTAGATTGGGGAGTGATCTGTGCTCGGACATGCGGTTTGTCTGCTCCATTTTGCCGAAGAGACAAACTGAATTAAAGGGAACCTGTCAGGTGCAATATGCACCCAGGGCCACGAGCAGTTCTGAGTGTATATTGCTAATCCCTGCCTAACCGTCCCTGTATACACTAGCATAGATAAATGGATCTTTAGAAAAAGTATTTCTAAAGATCTTATATCGTATGCTAATGAGCGTGGGCACTAGTTCCAAGGGCATTAGTTCCCCTGGCTAGTCAGCTCCATTAGCATATTAGTACGTCCCTGTAGGCGTGCTATCACGCTAATGAATGTACAGTGTCAAAGGATGAGCTCACTCACCTCTCCGCTACCATCGCGTCCGATGCTGGATTTCGGTCATGCGCACTACACTTCAGTTTGAAGCCAGGACGCGTACACCTGGCTTCATAGTGCAAATGACCCAAACTCCGGGGTCATCTGCACTGAACCAAAATCCAGCGTCGGACGCAGTGGTAGCGAAGTGGTGAATGAGATCATCCTTTGACGCTGCACATTCATTAGCATGTTAGCACCTTCTGTGCCTCCCTATTTCCTCATAGACTATAAGCTTACGAGCAGGGTCCTCACTCCTCTTGGTATCTTGATTTTGTTCCTTTGTGTTGTCTCATATTGTCTGTACATGTCCCCTCTGAATTGTAAAGCGCTGCGGAATATGTTGGCGCTATAGAAATAAAAATTATTATTATATATTATTATAGCACACCCACAGGAGTGGATTAACATGCTAATGGAACTGACTAGCCAGGGGAACTAACGCCCAGGGGACTAGTCCCAGCGCTCATTAGCATACGGTAAAAGATCTTTGGAAATACTTTTTGTAAAGATCCCTTTATTTATGCTAGTGTATACAGGGACAGTTAGGCAGGGAATAGTAATATGTGCACAGAGCTGCTCGTGGTTCAGGGTGCATATTGCACCTGACAAGTTCACTTTAACAGGTCCACTGTATCACTGATATAAATAAAAACGCATTAAGAGAACCCCGACAGATCCCGCAATAATCAAAGGCCTCCTCTGCTTCAGCTACACAACGGAGCAGGATTTGAAATTATTCGGACTCTGTTCCTAGAAGTGATATCAGAAAGGAAGGATTAAACACCGATAAAATGGGTTGTTTACACATTTGGGTGACATTCCTTTTTCTATTTAAAAAGGTAAATATTTGGGGCCAAAAACCATTTCTGTAATTGGGCTTCATTATAAAAAAATGGCCAGTCTCCTTTCTATAGCTTCTGTGTTGCATTGTCTAATGCCGGCTGTAGAATGAGTTCACAGGTTGGTGACATCTTAATTTTATCACGTGTGAGGAGATGATTTTCTGGCACTTACTATTATATAGCTCTACTAACTGTAGTACCCGGGCGTTGCCTGGGATAGTAAGGGCTCATGCGCACGTTGTGTAATTGCATGGATATACGCTGCGTATTGCACTGCAGCGTAAATGCATGCGTCCTGCGTCCCCTGCACAATCTATGTAGATTGTAAATGAGACGTGCGCACAATGCTTTTTTGAACACAGCGATTTGGGTGCTAAAATTTTTACCCAAAACCATGCGTTAAAAATGCAGCATGTCAATTATTTGTGCGTTCTGGATGCAGCTCCCATCTCTGTCTATGGTGGGGGCAGCAGCTATAGCGCATGAAATCAGCTTTTTTCTACAAAAAAAAACTGCATCCATTATGCAGTGTTTCTGCAGCTCTTTGCCCGTCTGTATCTTTGCCCGTCTGTCTCTTTGCCCGTCTGTCTCTTTGCCCGTCTGTCTCTGTCTGTGAGTCTTTTTCTGTCTGTCTCTATCCGTCTCCCCACTGACATCATATTACCTCTCACATAAGCTTCTTATACTAACAGTTTATTTTGTTCCTATAACAACCACTGACAGTTGCTATTAATAACCTGTAGCTCCCACCTCCATTCAGTTTAATGGAGGCAGGATTTTGGAGAGTAACTCTAAAGTGCAGGGTTAAATTTTCCCGTAAAAACATAGTCTATGATGTTCCCTGAGTGACATGAGGCGTCTGTGCAAAATTTCGTGATTGTAAATGCGACGGTGCGAATTCCTTTAGCGGACATACACACACATATACACATACACTCAGCTTTATATATTAGATATACTATTATATATAATGTAATATTATACTAGTATATAGATTGATATACTATTCTATAGATCTGACAGGTCCTCCTGCACTGATCAGTGCTGATTTCCGCCCAGACGACACAGCTCTCCTGCCCATATAATGGCTGCTAGCGGACGATCATGTGACCGGGCCCGTCTATCAGCTTCTTCCAATTAAAAGCCTCACATGAGAAAACTGCTTTTCCATTGGAGGAAGCTGATAAACAGGTCTGGTCACATGATCCTCCACCTTTTTACGGATAGGAGAGTTTTGCAATCTATGAGAAAAGCTGCACTATGAGATGCCGGAGAAGAACGGATATAATAGTAAGTGCCACAAAATTATGTCCTCAACGCATCTGACAAAGTAAATACAAAAGTGAACAACCCCTTTAAGGACCCCTTTAAGGACCCATCTCTTCCTCTCTATATTGGACACATTAGATGCAGGGCGTTGTAGCCCATTGGATTGGCTTTAGATGTATGCAGAGGGCATAGTGGCATTATGGTGGGTCCCTTTAATGTGCTTCCTATATAGAGAGCGCGCCGGGTTAATGAACAAACAAACATGGGTGAATTAATCTGGAAACAAAAAACCTAAACAAATCTCACAGACCATAAAAAAAGCCTGAAAGCTGAGATTGCACTAGCATTGAAGGGAAAAAAAGAACAGGCAGCAAATGGGACCTCATTATGCCTCAATGGTGGCGGGGGGGGGGTGTCTACACCCAGCACTGCCAATGCCTTTTCTTAAGCCATTAGGGTAATCAGGAGGGGGCAACATAAACAGCCGCCCTCTGACCCCGCTCTATTGACATCCATATTCACGGCTTATATAGAGATAGAAGAAGGTCAGCCATCGAGGGACTGACCACCACAAAGGCTTTACAAAAAGCCCTGATGGTTCCTATTGCAAGGCAGCAAAAACAGATGGCGGGGCAATAAATTTACAGACCTGTATTCATGAGCTCCCTAAGCACTTAGCGCCCGGGACCTCCGGAGTCTGTTAGCTCATTTCCAGAGACTGAAAGCTGCTTGGTAATTTCATTAATGAAAAAATCTGATACTTCAAATTTGACAAGGATTTTGAAGCGGATCCACTACAAAATCCACATCAACAAACATTCAGCCGCTATTAAAAAAAAAAAAAAAGAAGAATAAAATATATAACAAAATTCCACTACAGAACTCCAAAAATGAACATAGCAGCTAAAACTACGGCAGATTAAGGTTATGATCACAGTAACATTTATGCTGTTTCTAGCCTGAATTCCACATCAAAAGTCACAATAAGGCTATGTGCGCACTTTGCGTCGTAGTGCCTGCAGTTTATTCTGCGCGTTTTTAAGCCCTTGGTTTTTGACAAAATGGCTTTTGACCATTTTTTAGCGCTAAAAACGCATGCGTATTTACGGCGTTTTAGATGCGTTTTTAGCGCTTTTTCCATGCGTTTCCACATGCGTTTTCACAGATGCGTTTTGAACATCAAGACACTGCTAAATAAAGATTAAATAGTCAAACAGAATGAAAAAAAGAGGAAAAAAAAGCAAAACAGATAATTTTAGAATTATTAAAGAAAATAGTTATATTTCTTGAAAATATAGCGGTTTTATCATATTAATTCCAAAAATAGCAAGAAAATCATAATTTTCTTTAATTTATTTGTCTGATTATGTGTGTGTGTGTAAAGGGACATATTATTAATTTAATGTTAGAAAAGCATGCGTTTTGTTTGTCAAAATCGCATGTTTTCTGCAGATAAAATGCAGGAAATTTGAAGTTTCTTGGTTTTTGCCATTTCTCATTGACTGCAATGTTAGCAAAACACTGCAGAAATGGCAAACACAACTGACATGCTGCTTCTTTTTCTGCATGGTTTTTGACCAAAAATATGCAAATTAAACGCTGCAGAAAAAAAGCAAAGTGCAAACAGAAATTCATCTTTTCCCATAGACTTTGCTGTAAAACAAAAACGCATGCGTTTTGGCACAAAAACGCAGCCTCAAAAAACGCAGGGGAAACGCGGGTAAAAACGCGAAGTGCGCACAAAGCCTAACAATACTAAACACACGCAAAAACAAAACAAAAAAAACACACAAAAGAACCCAAAAAACATACAAAAACAAAACCAAAAACACACACAAAACCAAAAACACACACAAAAACAAAAAACACAAAAAACAAACAAAAAATCACACACAAAAACAAAACAATTAAACACACGCAAAACAAAACCAAAAGCACACACAAAAACAAAACAAAAAACCCCACAAAAACAAAAAATAAAACAAGAAATCACACACAAAAACAAAACAAGAAAACACACAAACACACAAACAAAAAAAAAAAAAAAAACACACAAAAAAAAAAACAAAACAAACACAAAAACAAAAAAGACAGTTTTTTGTCACGGTTTCTTTATTGCAGTTTTTGATGCAGTGCTTGCAAAAAGGAAAAAGCTTATTACTACTTACAGTGTTAGGGTCTGGTTACAAGTCTTTTGACGCAGATTTTGGAGCAGATTCTTCTTTTAAACAGCTTTTAATACTCTGAATGATTTTCTTATTGGATTTTCATAGCAAAACAAGTGTATAGTGCACATGCAGCAGTTCCACCCCACCTCCATATAGAAAAAGGAGTAGCAGGTGAATTTTTTAGGATTTGCTTGAAAAACTGCCTTAAATGTACCCGCGGAATCAACTAAAGCTGGGAACAAAATGCATAAATAAACCAAAAACACGTTTCATAAGGAGGATTTTTCAGCCAGAAAAATCCAAGTCAAAGAACTATTTTTTAATTTACACAGTTCAATTTAATTTCTTAAGAAGGGCCTTTTCCAATTATTCTTGGTAGCAAATGAGTCACCCCTACATAGTAGAGTAGAGGTCCCCACAGATTGGAGGTCCCCAAATATTAGAGGTCCCCATGTATTAGAAGTTTCCACAGATTGTAGCTCCCCACAGATTTGAATCTCCTACAGATTGAAGATCCTCACAGATTGAAGATCCCCACAGATTGAAGATCCCCACAGATTGAAGATCCCCATAGATTGGTGCTCCCCACAGATTGGGATCCCCCACAGATTAGAGGTCCTCGCAGATTGCAATCCCCCCACAGATTGGAGAGCCTCACAAATTGGAGCTCCCCAGTGCCACCCTCTATAGCAGAATGGATGGAAGCACGTTGCTAATATGTATGGAGTAAATGGTGGTTTTAGCTATCTGGACCTCACCTAAATCCATATAAATACACTCAATGATGATTTCCCTGGTTAAGAGACTCTCCAGAAAACAATACAATACAATATATACACTACAGTTCAAAAGTTTGGGGTCACCCGGACAATTTGTCTTTTCCATGAAAAATCACACTTATATTTATCAAATGGGTTGCATAATGAATAGAAAATATAATCCAGACATTGACGAGGTTAGAAATAATGATTTTTCCTTGAAATAATAATTTTCTCTTCACACTTTGCTTTCGGCACAGAATGCTCCTTTGCAGCAATTCCAGCTTCGCAGACCTTTGGCATTCTCGCTGTTAATTTGATGAGGTAATCTGGAGATATTTCACCCCATGCTTCCCCCCTCCCATAAGTTGGATTGGCTTGATGGGCACTTGTTGCGCACCATATGGTCAATCTACTCCCACAACAGCTCAATAGGGTTGAGATCTGGTGACTGGGCTGGCCACTCCATTATAGATAGAATACCAGCTGCCTGCTTCTTCCCTAAATAGTTCATGCATAATTTGGAGGTGTGCTTTGGGTCATTGTCCTGTTGTAGGATGAAATTGGCTCCAATCATCCGCTGTCCGCAGGGTATGGCATAGCGTTGCAAAATGGAGTCATAGCCTTCCTTATTTAAAATCTGATTTACCTTGTACAAATCTGCTACTTTACAAGCAGCAAAGCAACCCCAGACCATCACATTACCTCCACCATGCTTGACAGATGGCGTCAGGCACTCTTCCAGCATCTTTTCAGTAGTTCTGCGTCTCACAAATGTTCTTCTTTGTGATACAAACACCTCAAACTTCGATTCATCTGTCCATAACACTTTTTTCTAATCTTCCTCTGTCCAATGTCTGTGTTATTTTGCCCATATTACCCCTTAACGACCGCGGGCAGTAATATTACGTCCTAGCGGCTATAGTGTTACTGCCCACGGTCTGCCGCCGGCAGCATACAGTGATCAGCGCACATCTCAGCTGATTTTCACAGCTGAGATGTGTGCCGTTTAACCCCTTAAATGGCACTGTCAATATGTGAAAGCACCATTAGAACGGCATCGGCAGTAAACATTTACTCACCGGCCGATACTGTAAGTCACGTGACATGATCACGTGACTTCCAGTGGTTGTCATGGTAGCACAGGGTTATCTGATGAATCCTGTAGCTCAAATTATTTACTTTGGTTTCACTCAGCCCAGAGCTGGGTGAGGCAGAAAATGAGCATATCTGCTGTTTACAGCTGTGTAGCTGTGATCAGCAGATATGGCAGAGTGATCAGATTGTTGATCCATATAGCCCCCTAGGGAAACTAGTATAATAATAATAAAAAAAAAAAAAGTTTTAAAAAATTAAAAAAAAAAAAAAAAAAGTTCAAATCACCCCCCTTGTGCCTCATTGAAAATTAAAGGGTTAAAAAAATAAAAAAAATATACACATAATTGGTATCACCGCGTTCAGAAATGCCCGATCAAAATATAAAATCAATTAATTTGATTGGTAAACGGCGTAGCGGCAAAAAAATCCAAACGACAAAATTATGTTTTTTGGTTGCCACAAATTTTGCGCTAAATGCAATAACAGGCGATCAAAACGTAGCATCTGCGCAAACATGGTACAGTTAAAAACAGCAGCTTGAGATGCAAAAAATAAGCTGTCACTGAGCCATAGATTCCGAAAAATGAGAAAGCTACGGGTCACGAAATATGGCGCAAAATGTGCGGCAATTTTTTTGGACAAACTTCAGATTTTTTTTCAACCCCTTAGGTAAAAGTAAACCTATACAATGTTTGGTGTCTACTAACTCACACTGACCTCAGGCATCACACGCACACATCAGTTTTACCATATAGTTAACACAGTGAATAAAATATCTCAAAAACAATAGTGCTATTGCACTTTTTTTTGCAATTTTTCCGAATTTGGAATTTTTTTGCCGTTTTCCACTACACGGTAAAAATTATGGTTTCATTTAAAAGTACAGCTCGTTCCGCAAAAAATCATCCCTCACATGACCATATTGACTATAAAAAAAAAAAAAGTTACGTCTCTCGGAAGAAGAATGGCGGAAAAAAAAATGGAAAGCGAAAAAAATCGGCCAGTCGTGAAGGGGTTGATATTTTCATCTTATTAGCCAGTCTCAGATATGGCTTTTTCTTTGCCACTCTGCCCTGAAGGCCAGCATCCCGAAGTCGCCTCTTCACTGTAGACGACTAGACGTTGAGTTTAATGGAACAAACAAATGTAATGCTCCAGATTCTCAACTAGCTCAAAGGAAGGTCAGTTTTATAGGTTCTCTAATCAGCAAAACTGTTTTCAGCTGTGCTAACATACTTGCACAAGGGTTTTCAAGGGATTTCTAAACATCCATTAGCCTTCTTTTTAAATCAGGTTCATTTTTATTTAACAGCAAAATTAAACAACGCATATAAAATTTAAATTTCCCCATTAAAAACATCACAGAAAGGGGAAAAACCTTTAGTCAGTAACAAAAAACAAACAAATTGCATAATAAACATTATGCACTTCAATGTTATCATGCACCCGTAGTCCACGTCTCACAGCAGTATGGGTAACAAAGTACATATTATTTCAGTGTATTCCCCATAATATAAATTACCCAACATCTTTATGTCACATTATATATATATATATGTTTATATATATATATATATATATATATATATATATATATTTATTATATATCACACTGTTTCCCCGAAAATAAGACCTCCCCCGAAAATAAGACCTCCCAGGAGTTTTCAAGGAAGCTTTAATATAAGACATCCCCTGAAAATAAGACCTAGCCGCGGTCAATAATGAAGTGTCATACAGCGGTGAAAGAGTTAAAGACACTGCAGGATACTTCATTATAGGCAGCGGGCACCCCCAGAAGAGAGAAGACAGAAGAAAGTAGACCCTATAGTCATACTCACCAGACGCCGACCGGGAGCAGGTGAGCGCATCAAGGTCCTGCAGCAGAACACACACGCACACACACATCAGATAAGGGTACTTTCACACCTCCGGTTTTTCTTCTGCGGCACAATCCGGCACTTTGCAGGAAAATCGCAACCGGTTTTTTTTTGCTGCCGGTTGCGATTTTCCTGCATAGACTTTAATTAGAGCCGCATTGTGCCGCATGGCCTTGCGTTCCATCCGGTTTTTGCCGCATGCGGCAGATTTAGCCGATGCGGCGGCCGGATGGAACGTTGCCTGGCACGTTTTTTCGTGCGGCAAAAAAAACCACATCGCGCCGCATTCGGCCGATGCGGCGCATCTCTCAATGCATGCCTATGGCGGCCGGATGCGGCGCGATGCGGCAAATACCGCATCCGGCCGCCGCATGCGGTTTTTGCCACTGCGCATGCTCAGTAGCATGCCGCAAGCGGCAAAAACCGGGCGGGCCGCATGGGAAAAACTTATGCAAAGGATGCGGTGTTTTCACCGCATCCGTTGCATAGCTTCCACAGCCGGATTGAGCCGCAGGGCTCAAGCCGGATGTGTGAAAGTAGCCTAACATTCACACACTCACAACATCCGGCGATATCGCTTGCTTCTCGGCGGCGATACTGTGCGTGCAGTGACCTTCCAGGACCTACCGAGGATCACATGGCCGGAATCATGTGGTATGTCCGGATGTTGTGCGTATGTGCGATATTGTGTGTGTGTGTGTGTGTGTATGTATGTATGCGATCGGATCTGTGAGTGTCGGCATGGGGGGTAAACTTACCCTTAACTGTATCTCCTCGAGAATAAGACACCCCCTAAAAATAAGACCTAGCGCTTTTTTCAGGGCAAAAAAAATATAAGACAGTGTCTTATTTTCGGGGAAACAGGGTATATATATATTTTTTTTTTTTCCAGCAATACGCATATCACCTAAATTTGTTAACTGGTTAGAAGGAGAAGGACCTGATCACCTGCACTGTCTTGCAGTAACGCCGAGGAGGGAAGGCCCGGAGTATGCAACCATGCCCCCCGGATCTTATAGAACGTCTTCAATGCATTTCTTTTAAATCCATTAGCCTTCTAACACAGTTAGCAAACACAATGTACCATTAGAACACTGGAGTGGTGTTTGTTGGAAATGGGCCTCTATACACCTATGTAGATATTGCATTCAAAACCAGACGTTTGCAGCTAGAATAGTCATTTACCACATTAACAATGTATAGAGTGTATTTCTGTTTAATTTAATGTTGGCTTCATTGAAAAAAAAAATGTGATTTTCTTTAAAAAAAAAAAAAGGAAATATCTAAGTGACCCTAAACTTTTGAACTGTAGTGTAAAACATACAATCCGAGAGCACTGTCCAGCTTATGGCGTCCAACACACAGTAATGTGACCATACTACTTGTGTTTCCTCGAAAATAAGACAGGGTCTTATATTGGGTTTTTTTCTGAGAAAGACGCACAAGGGCTTATTTTCAGGGGAGGTCTTATTCTGTTCCCATTAACAACAATCCACATTTATTCTTGAATAAAAAAAAAAAAAAAATATCAACATTTATTCAAATATAATGATACCACATTCTGGAACATCAACATCACTTTCCAAACCCTGTTTGTAACACGTGTGTAACATGTGTGTGTGTGTGTAATGTGTGTGATGTGTGTGATGTGTGTGTGTGTGTGTGTGTGTAATGTGTGTGTGTGTAATGTGTGTGTGTGTGTGTGTGTGTGTAATGTGTGTGTGTGTGTAATGTGTGTGTGTGTGTGTAATGTGTGTGTGTGTGTGTGTGTAATGTGTGTGTGTAATGTGTGTGTGTGTGTGTGTGTGTGTGTGTGTGTAATGCGTGTGTGTGTGTGTGTGTGTGTAATGTGTGTGTGTGTAATGTGTGTGTGTGTGTGTATAATGTGTGTGTGTGTAATGTGTGTGTGTGTGTATAATGTGTGTGTGTGTGTGTGTGTGTGTGTGTGTATAATGTGTGTGTGTGTGTGTATAATGTGTGTGTGTGTGTGTGTGTGTATGTGTAATGTGTGTGTGTGTAATGTGTGTGTGTGTGTGTGTGTGTGTGTGTGTGTATAATGTGTGTGTGTGTGTGTGTGTGTGTAATGTGTGTGTGTGTGTAATGTGTGTGTGTATAATGTGTGTGTGTGTGTGTGTGTGTGTGTGTGTGTATAATGTGTGTGTGTGTGTGTGTGTGTGTAATGTGTGTGTGTGTGTAATGTGTGTGTGTGTGTGTGTATCTATCCATCTACACACATACCAGCCTTTCTCCTCTTCAGCTTTTGACTCCTGCAATTAAGAGACCTTTGGTCACATTACGTGATGTCACAAAAGGTCCTTAAGCAGTCCTATCGGGATATAAACACTGGAGCCCTGGGAAAATGGGAGAACCAGACTTTCCCCTGTTCAGTTTACACTCCTGCAATTAAGAGACCTTTGATTACGCCATGTCACAGGACAGTAAAATCATGATAGAGTGAGAAATTGCACAGTTTGACTCCCCCTAATGCCAGCCCAGACTGTAAGGCTATGTACACACGCTGCGTTTTTTTTTTACGCTGCGTTTTTGGCCGCTAAAAATGCACAAAAACGCACCCGCGGCAAAAACGCATGCGTTTTTACCGCGATTTAGTGCATTTTGCTGCGTTTTTGATCTTTGCGTTTTTCTGCGTTTTTCCAATGCATTGCATGGGGGGAAAACGCAGAAAAACGCAGTAAAGAATTGACATGTCCATATTTTTTTTTTTTAAGCTCAAAAACGCAGCTTAAAACAAAAAGTTGTGTGCGGACAGCAAAAATGAAAACTCATAGACTTTGCTGTGGAAGCAAAGTCATGCAGTTTTGAGGCCAAAAACGCACCAGAAAAACGCACTGTGTGCACATAGCCTTACTAGGGCTTTTTAGGCCCCATTCATCAGTTTTTTGCCATCAGTCACAATCCGTTGAATTTTGGAAAAAAAAAAACGGATCCAGCGACTGATGCTGCTGGATCTGTTTTTTTTTCTCCCAGACTTGTATTAGCGACGGATGGCGTCGCGTTTCATTCATTGTTCGAGGGATCCGTCGAAAAATGTTTGTTCGTCGGACGGAGACATCGTCCACAGTAACGTTTTTTGTGTACGTCAAAAAAACGGACAGCGAGGAATCCGTCACCATCTGTTGTTTGGTAGAAAGGAAGCCTATGGGCGCAGGATCTGTCGTCATCCATCAAATGACGGAATCCGGCGATAGATTCTGTTTTTTTTAACTGAGCATGCTCCAAGTATTATTATTTAGCCCCCAGCTTGTCAGATCCGTAGAAAAATGGATCCGTCGCATTAGTTTAGCCACCATCTGCGATGGATCCGTCGCATTAGTTTAGCCACCATCTGCGATGGATCCGTCGATCAGTCGAGAAAACGGATTGTGACTGATGGCAAAAAACTGATGTGTGAAAAGGACCTTATTTTTTGAGTAGGGCTTACATTGTCCAAAAATCCTGTAAAATCACGCTAGGGCTTATTTTCTGGAAAACAGGGTAACAGTTAGGCCCGTTTCACACATCAGTGAAAAACACAGACGTTTTTCACTGGCGTGTAAAACACGCACATGTCCCTCCGTGTGCCGTGAATCACGGCACACGTGGGTTGTCTAAGTGCAATCCGGGCTCCGTTCTCCGTGGCCCGTGATTGCACTTAGAGATTAACTCACCTGTGCCCGCTCCCGCTCTCCATGGTGCTGATCGCTCCCGCGGTGCAGCATCCGGCCGGCGCTGACCCCCGCAGCAGCTGCTTCCGGGTCGGCTGTGTCGTGCATCATGAATATGCGCGACAGTAATCAGCCGGCTCTGAAGCAGCAGGGAGAACGGGCTGCAGAGAGCGCGGCTGAGGCCGGGTGAGTTAAAATGTTTTTTATTTTAGAAGCACGTTTTTTTCTGGCACGTGTTTCACGGACCACACCACTGCGTGGTCCGTGGAACATCAGTGATGCCAGAAAAAAATGGACATGTCACCGTGCGGCAATCACGCACACGCGGGTACGCCGCACGGAGACACGTGCAGTGAAAAATCACTGATGTGTGAGCAGACCCATTGATTATAATGGGTCTGCGTATGTCAGTGATTCTGGTACGTTTAAAAAAAAAGCACAAACGTACCAGAATCACTGACGTGTGAAAGGGGCCTTACCAACAATTGTGCACCTCATACATCAAAAGGAGAAAAATGGGGAAAGAAATGTATACGAAACTATAAAAATCATTCACGGAAGGAAGAGAAAGGAAAAAAAAAAAAGACTAGAAGAGAATTTTCCATCCAAGCGATGATCCAAAAACCCAATCACTTATTTTCCAAATGAATCCAATTAGTCCCGCGTGTGACCCGCTCGCCCATCTGTATGTGCAGGCCTTAATGTGCACCGCTCGCTCTCACTTCACTTTGAAGTATGATGCAGATAAATTTAGTTTAATTTCCAGCAGATCTCACTATCCATTTTCCAAATGAACCATCTGGATCGGCCTATTAAAATTAATTTATAACCTAACACAAAAAAAAACATGTTGGCTCCTCTCAAACTTGCCAAAACTTATAATTGTTTTTGAGCTTTGTGATCAGATGAAACCTATTTTGGGACTCGCATGTACTAATATGCAGAGATGAAGTCTGTGGGCCGACACGAAGAAGCCCTGCGTGTTCCAGGCTTACATTTGTTCATGATCCTTCAATAATTCACTGATAAAGTAAAATATTTATTGCATTTCCAACAGTTTTCACAATCCAAGCTGCGCACAGTATTAAAGGGAAGGTGTCATCAGGAAAAAAAAAATTCAATAACTAAAAAAAATGTAAAGTATTAATGTTTTATTTAAATATTAGAATTTGTTTTTAATTGAGCAAAATATAAAAAAATAAAAATTAAAAGTTTGATATTTTCCACTATTAAACACTAGGGGGAGCAGCTGCTGAAATCCTACTGTACAACTAGCTCACATTACAGCTGCAGTAAAAGTGGGTGTAATCTGCTTGTGTGTGATGTCACAGCTCCCCCTCCCAATCTGGGTGTTTCCAAAAGGCTAAGAGAATGAAGTTTAGGATCACAGTGTGGAGCTATTTTGTTGGTGACCGCAAAGTGATTCTAATAAGCTTAAAGTGTCACTAAGGATATCTGGCATAGTGCCCCATTATATACCATGCCCTACTCTATCCCATGCCCCACTATATACTTTGCCCTTCTGTATACCGCGCCTCCATATACTGTGCTACCAGCTGGGATCGGAAATCTGAGGTGACATGCGGCGAGGAGGGGTGATCTGCAGCCTGAGCGGTACTGCACTACAGATGTCACGCCATAATCACCACTCCCAGCCGCATGCACTCACCTTAGACCTCCGCCCCCGGCAGCCTGTCCTGTCAGCCTGGTGTCTGTTCCTCCCATCAGTGATCACAGCACAGAGCAGTGAGGAGCTGCTAGGAGCGAAGGCCTGAGGTATGTACATAAGGGGAGGGGGGTGAGTGGTGGGGGTGATGAGTGGCGGGGGAGGGCAGCACGCCAGGATCAGTTACGATGAAATCACCGTTACCCACCACAGGTACTCACCGCAGCCAGAATGGGTGACAAGGGGAAAGTTCAGCACACAGCATATGCTGTGAACTCCGCAAAGATGCCAGCGATCTCTTCCCTCTGCTGTGATCTGGACAGTCCAGGGGGCGTGTCCAGCTCACAGAGGAAGCAGTCTCAGTGTTCAGTATAGGGTCGGAGTCTGTCTATCAGATCCAATGCACATAGAGCTGCATTAAATGAGGTGATTAATGTCGTTACTCCAAGATGGCAGTCTCTAGTGTTTCAGTAAAAATAGAATTAAAAAAAAACTAAATAAACTACTATTAATACAAAAACCAAAAAACGCAACACTTTACCTTTAAATTGAATTTCTCAAACTTGATGACACTGGTGTACTTACTGTGAATGAACATCTCAGATTGTATAAAGCTGAAATCTCATGTCACCGCCCTCCTACCCTTATTGACAGCTCCTCAGTGTCCCTCCTACACTGCTGCTGCCGAATCCTTACACTGCCCAGAACAAGCTGCAGTTTAGACTCGTGAACAATCTTATTCTATGGCTGTGCTCAGAAAATGCTCATTTAAAAGGGGCTGTCCAGCCTCAGGCTACAAGTTGGCAGTCGCTCTTGTGAATCCTGACATTGTGCGCACAGCGTGCTGTGAGGATTCTCTGCTGCCGAGAGCATCACACCAACCATGTGATTTACATGAGTGATCAAATGACGAGTACATTATCTATCCATCTATCCATCCATCTTATTCATACATCTATCTATTATCTATTTAGTCTAGAGTCGGCAAGTCACACACAGCACAGTGTGACCCTGAGCTGGGTGTTGGCAAAGTCTATGGCGTGTCATAACGAGGCTTCATAGACTTTGTTCATCAGATTAAGTGGACTGCGTTAAGCTGGTGTCACACTAAGCGACAGCGACAACGACGTCGCTGTTACGTCACCATTTTCGGTGACGTAACAGCGACCTTGTAAGTCGCTGTTATGATCGCTGCTTAGCTGTCAAACACAGCAGAAGCAGCAGCGATCATAACGTCGCTGTGCTACATGTGCAGAGAGCAGGGAGCCGCGCTTAGCGCTGGCTCCTTGCTCTCCTAGGTACAGTACACATCGGGTTAATTAACCCGATGTGTGCTGCAGCTACATGTCACAGTGCAGAGAGCAAGGAGCCGCGCGCACTGCTTAGCGCTGGCTCCTTGCTCTCCTTGCTACAGTATGCATCGGTTTAATTAGCCGATGCGTACTGCAGCCACATGTCACAGTGCAGGAGCCGGCACTGGCAGCAAGAGCGGAGGCTGGTAACCAGCGTAAACATCGGGTAACTAGGGAAAGGTCTTCCCTTGGTTACCCGATGTTTACGCTGGTTACAGCTTACCGCAGCTGCCAGTGCCGGCTCCTGATCGCTTCATGTCGTCGCTCTCTCGCTGTCACACACAGTGATGTGTGTGTCACAGCGGGAGAGTGACGACCAAAAAATGAAGCTGGACATTCAGCAACGACCGGCGACCTCACAGCAGGGGCCAGGTCGTTGCTGGATGTCACACACAGCGACAGCGACGGGACGTCGCTGCAACGTCACAGAAAATGGTGACGTAGCAGCGACGTCGTTGTCGTCGTCGTTATGTGTGACACCAGCTTTAGACCTGTGTTGGATTTTTTTAAAGAAGTGATGATTGAGGGAAAATGTCAGGAGTGTTTATAAGGGCAATCCTTTATTAAGGGCAATACGGAAAAGGTGAGGAAAAGCGATAGATTGGAGCACCAGATGTGATGTGCCACTTCAGGGGTGGCTGCGGGCTATTTTTAGGCTGGGAAGTGACCAAAAACCATAGAAATTCCCTGCCTGATAATACCAGCCCACAGTTGTCTGCTTTATCTTGGCTGGCTACCAAAAATAGACGGGACCCCACGCTGTTTTTCCATGTATTTATCTCTATGGTTAATACAAAGCTGGACAATACTCCACAAGCCAGACATTAAAAGGTAGAGTCATAAAATGTCTGGTCTGGTTGTAAAATTTATATATATATATATATATATATATATATATATATATATATATATATATATACACACACACATACATATACACATATGTATACACACACACACAGATTTACACTCTCGCGCACACATCACTATAGACTTTTCCCTTCACAGTACTCATATGAGGGTTAATGTGAGCTCCTCCCCCTGTGGATTTGGTGTGGAGTGCAGTGACTATGCTGCATTTCCTATGATGCTCCAATGGTGGAGTGATGTTAGAGGTCAGCGCAGGGGCATATCACTGACAGCCAATGAGTGTGTAATGGGTGGGCAGAAAGAGGGGCTGGGCAAGACTACTGACACCCAATGAGTGTGGGTGGGTGGATAGAGGGTGGGGCTAAAGCAGATTACTGACAGCCAATCTGTGTGCACTGTGGGGCAGAGGGCGGTGCTAGGGCAGATTACTGACACTGACAGCCAATGAAAGTGTAGAGGGTGGACAAAGGGCGGTGCTAGGGCGGACTACTGACAGTCAATGAGTTTGTAATAAGCAGGCAGAGGGCGGGGCTTGGGAAGATTACAGGCAGCCAAGTGTGCATGGGTGGGCAGAGGGTGGTGCTGGGGCAGACTACTGACAGCCAATGAGTGAGCAGTGGGCAGGAAGAGGGTTGGGCTTGGGCAGACTACTGACAGCCAATGAGTGAGCAGTGGGCAGGAAGAGGGTTGGGCTTGGGCAGACTACTGACAGCCAATGAGTGAACAGTGGGCAGGAAGAGGGTTGGGCTTGGGCAGACTACTGACAACCAATGAGTGAGCAGTGGGCAGGAAGAGGGTTGGGCTTGGGCAGACTACTGACAGCCAATGAGTGAACAGTGGGCAGGAAGAGGGTTGGGCTTGGGCAGACTACTGACAACCAATGAGTGAGCAGAAAGCAGGAAAAGGGTTGGGCTTGGGCAGACTACTGACAGCCAATGAGTAAGCAGTGGGGAGCAGAGGGCAGTGCTGGAACAGATAACGGACAGCCAATTAGTGTGCATGGGGACAGAGAGCAGTGTTGGAGCTGACTACTGACGGACACTGTGCGTGCAGTAGGCAGGTAGAAGGCGGGGCGTGGTCAAATTTCAGACAGCCAATGAGTGTGTAGTGCGTGGGCAGAGTTTGGACAGATTATGGACAGCCAATGAGGGTGTAGTGGGTGGGCAGAGGGCGGTGCTGGACACTGAGGCTGGGCGGTGCCAGCTCTGGCTGTCAGGTTAGACAAAAAAGCCCAGGGAGCCGCCAAGTTTGATAGAGCAGCAGGTAAACAAACTAGCTGCAGACAATGAAGGAAGGGAAATATAGGAGAGCTATACATTTATCGGGTTGTTGCATATTACAATATAGAACAGGTTAGCTTAAAAAAAATGTGGATTTCGTGGCCGGACAACCTCTTTAATGTCTGTATTATGACACTCAAATATGATTCAGACACACTGGGAAATGTAGGGTTCTCTCAACACCAGTCCTTGGGTGTCAAAAAGTCACAAAACTTGACACAACAAACTGATGAAGCTACGAGTGTTCTCTAGATAGTACATCTTGATGCACCGACAGTCAAAAGAAAGCCAAATTTATGAAAAAGGGGTAATCTGGCTCCATTTGTGGGCTCATCAAAATGAAGTCATTGCAAAAAGATATCTGCCGGCCTGTGCACGGAAACAGCAGGAATGGCACACCGTGTCATATTCACTAGGATATAGACACGATACCTGCCAATCACACACACGAGCCCGGTAGATATTTGCTTCGGTCTGAAACATGAATCTTCATCAATTCCCCAAAGTAGAACTGCAGCAATACTGAATTTGGGAAAGATCATAACAAAAAAAGGTAAAGCAAAAAAACAAAACAAGACAAAAACATTGATAATATTTACGTACATGATAATTGTATACATAAATTTACCAAAATTCATCCTCAACTGCCCCATTTTCATGGCACATCAGTCAATCTCTTCCCGGAACACAAATGCCGGCAGTGACCTTACCTGTCTGAGCGTATTCTTCTCTGGAATAATCTTCCTGGGGGGCTCATCCCGATTACAATCTTCTCTTTCTGAGGCGGTCTGCGGGAAGAAAGGAAAGTCAATTCCATAAAACGGTCAGAGGTAGCAAGTGGACAGAAGACAACATGGAAGCCGTTACACAAGACGGTTTTGCTCACTTTCAGGTCACTGGGTGTCTTTTTTATGGAGTAGCACAGAAAGCCGGCGCGCTATGGTGTTGGGGTTGTTATTTTCTAACTCAGCTTGAAAAAAACAAATAAAATGTACCAACAACAGAGAGAATGGTTCAGCTATTACACGTTCACAGAATCACGCCCCACTGTTAGCAATTGTTGTAAGCCAAGGATGGGACCGCAGGAAGATACAATTGTCATTAACGAGGACCCTTTCTCAAAGAAAAAGGAGGAAAAAAAAATAAATAAAAAGAATAAAAGTAAAAGCTATCCACAAAGTCTTAATTACATGCAACACAAATCCATCAATACTTCATAGCAAAGAAGTCGGCCTCTAGTGACTCCGAGCCCCGAGCACTCATAAAACCGAGCTAGAAGACATGCAAGGGTTTTCTCTGAGCTTTAACTGGTTAGTGACCATGATACCATGCAGTTTAAAAGGGGTTAGTTGAATTATCGAAACTGCCCCTTATCATAAAGACATAAGCCAAATAAATGCACTTACAGTACGGGTGCACCTGGAGTAGCCATGTGTTACACAGACAGCCCTCATTTAAAGGGAACCTGTCAGCACATTTTTACATATGGAAGTTTTAGTATGGCTGCATAGTCGCTGGTCCCTCAACACAAATGATACCTTTTTTGTAGAGATCCAATGTGCCAATCATGTGAAATCTAGTGTAGAAATCATATGTAAATCAGGCAGGAAGTGCACTAGGGTGTGTCCATTATTTTGGAATGCTCCAAAGCAGACACTCCCCCCCATCTGATTTGCATATTATTATTATTATTTATTATTATAGCGCCATTTATTCCATGACGCTTTATATGTAAAAGGGGTATACATAATAAGGACAAGTACAATAATCATAAACAATACAAAACACAGACTGGTACAGGAGGAGAGAGGACCCTGCCCACGAGAGCTCACAGTCTACAGGAGGAGAGAGGACCCTGCCCCCGAGGGCTCGCAGTCTACAGGAAAGAGGTCCCTGCCCACGAGGACTAAGTCTACCGGGGGAGAGAGGTCCCTGCCGAGGGCTCACAGTCTACAGGAGGAGAGAGGTCCCTGCCCACGAGGGCTCACAGTCTACAGGGGGAGAGAGAACCCTGCCCACGAGGGCACGCAGTCTACAGGAGAGAGGTCCCTGCCAACGAGGGCTCACAGTCTACAGGAGAGGGCCCTGCCCCTGAGGGCTCACAGTCTACAGGAGGAGAGAGGACCCTGCCGCCGAGGGCTCACAGTCTACAGGAGGAGAGAGGGCCCTGCCCCTGAGGGCTCACAGTCTACAGGAGGAGAGAGGACCCTGCCCCTGAGGGCTCACCGTGTACAGGAAAGATGGCCCTGCCAACGAGGGCTCACAGTCTACAGGAGGAGAAAGGTCCCTGCCCACGAGGGCTCACAGTCCACAAGGGATGGGTGAGGATACAATACGGTAGGTGAGGTATGGCTTCTGCACTACATTTTCTCAAGACTGGCACATCGGATCTCAAAAATAAAGGTTTTGAAATCAAAAATATATTGATAGATGAGGTTTCTAGAGTGCAAGCACCTATACAACTGTACTATTGTATCCACATAAAATGTGCCAACAGCTTCCCTATAACCTTTAAAGGGAATCTGTCACCAGGTTTTTGCTCCCCCATCTGAGAGCAGCATAATGTAGAGACAGATATTCTGATTCCAGCGATGTGTCTCTTCCTGTGCAGTTTGCTGTCATTTTGATAAAATCAATGCTTTCTCCACTGCAAATCTAGCAGTTAAAGAGTTCATGAACATGCTGGACTACCTGCAGCATGCCAAGTAGTCCTCTAATGATAATCTACTGCTGATTAAACAGTGATTTTATCAAAACTACACTAAGAAGCTCAGTAAGTGACATACTGCTGGAAATAGGATCTCTGCCCCACATTTTTCTGCTCTCAGATTATGTGGCAAAAACTGGTGACACATTCCCTTTAAATAGTCATGTTGGGTTTATTGAACCCCAAACAAGTTTGCTTATATCCTCTTTCCGCAAGTATAGAAGGTAGGCCACCGTCCATTTTCGGTTGCTTCCTAGCTTTGGCACCCCTCCTTGCATAGTGTAGTGTGAGACCCGGCATTGACTACACGTGACACAGAGACTACATTTTTCCATTTATCCTTCCTTCAGTTGCATGAGGTTTGCCAGTGCTGTAAGCTGAAAACCTGCCCAAAACCAGGATGTTCCCACCTGCAAACTTCACCGCTGGTATGGTGTTTTGGGGGTGATATGCAGTGCCTTTTGGCCCCCAAACATGCTGTGTATTGTGGCATACAAGGAGTTTAACTTTGGTCTCATCTGCGCATACTTTATTCTCCCAGTATTTCATAGCGCGTTTATAGTGAAATTATGTTCTTTTAATTTCCGGATTATGGCCCCCACAATGCTCACTGGAACCTTCAGTAGTTTAGATATTCTTATGTAACTAAGCCATCAGTATGTTTTGCACCAATAAGGTTGCAAGGGTCTTGAGACAGCTCACTGGTTTTACCCATCGTGAGATGTTTCTTGTTTGACACCTTAGTAATGAGACCCCTTTTTATAGGCCATCAGTTGAATCAACTCTTATTATTTTTCACTAAGTGGCAGGATTGCTTTCTAATTACTCATAGATTTCGGTGGAGTCCTGGCATTCTATGGCTTTTTGCACCTCTTTTTCTTCATGTCTTCAATATCATGTCTTCAATACTGTGACATTTCTCATAATTACACATGACTAAAGATGAGCGAACCCATGGAAGTTCAGCGTGCAGCTGAACATTACCTCCACAGGTTCGGACTTGGCCCGAACCACAATGAAAGTCACTGATTGGCAATGCGGGTCTCCGCCTACATGCAGCCAGCCATAAACAGAACACTTACAGGTACGGGTGGGCAGGGTTTTTCCATTTTTTTGGGTTGCACACTACATTTGATATTGCTGTTGTTACCCCCAGTGTGAGGCATTCAAACACTGCAAGTGGCTAGCACGGGGCTGAGCACTGAGTACCTGAGCACAGGGATGATCGTGCGAGTGACGTTCATACTTAAAGCACCTGATCTGTTTTTTTTAAAAAAAATTTTAAAAGGAACCAAGTCATTCCCAAGTGACCAGAAGGGGCGGGGCCTCAGCCAACAAAGCTGGATACCAGGTCACATGGGTATGACCTCACCACAGGTCCTTACGCAAAGTGCTTTGTTTGTATAATACCATATTGAACAGAGAGGGAGGAACAACAGGCAGGGGGGCGGGAATCCATCTGAATACCCCCCTTATATTATCTGCTCCGTTGCAAATGCCAATCAAGAAGCTGCTGATTTTTTAAACTTTACTTTCTTGGATTTGAAAGCCTAAACATCCGAGCTGACCACTACAGGTATGTAGATAATCAGCCTGATAGTGCCAGTATAGCACTGGCTTTAGGTTATATACGCAAATCCTGGTGATTGGTTCCCTTTAAAGTTGTTGTTCAGCTGAAAGCCGGACACCAAACCTCAAGTTCGCTCATCTATACACATGACTACATTTCTGGACATCTATGTTTGATTTATTTTTTTTATTTGCCTGTGTGGATTGGATGGGTTGTTACTAATATCTGGTGAGAAATTCATTTTAATAGCACGTTTAGAAATATATTTATATTTACTTAGAAAATTGGCAACATGTTCAGAAAATTGGCAGCATGTTCAATACTTATTTCACCCGGTGTATTAACTTCTGAATGTCCAAATCTTTAATGAGTTGGAAAAATGACTGGGAATATTGGACAAGTTTGACACCGATCTATGTTCCTGAGTACTTGCCTCTCTTCAGTGCAAAGCAAAGGTGGCGGAGAAGCCCATAAATTATATAAATTATATATCAAGGCATGACATTCAACTACTGCTCTGCACTGACGAGGGACAAGTGCAAAAAGCCATCTGTAGAAGGGTGCCTGGCTTGGTCAATATCTCTAGTCATGTTGTGAAGTAAAGGCCCCGTCACACGCAATGACGAATCTAACGATATATCCCCGAGGTCACGGATTACGTGACGCACATCCGGCCTAGTTAGCGACGTCGTTGCATGTGACACCAACGAGCGACCGTTAACGATCAAAAATACTCACCTTATCGTTGATTGTTGACACGTTGTTCATTTTCAAAAAATTGTTGATTGTTGAGGTCGCAGGTTGTTTGTCGTTCCCGAGGCAGCACACATCGTTACGTCGAACGTTCGTTACGTCGAACGTTCTTCATCGTTACGACGAACTACAGCTCACCTGCGGCCGCCGGCAATGCGTAAGGAAGGAGGTGGGCGGGATGTTACGGCCGCTCATCTCCGCCCCTCCGCTTCTATTGGGTGGCTGCTTAGTGACTCCGCACGAACCACCCTCTTAGAAAGGAGGCGGTTTGCCGGCAACAGCGACGTCGCTAGGCAGGTAAGTACGTGTGACGGCTCTGAACGATATTGTGCGCCACGGGCAGCGATTTGTCCGTGACGTACAAACGATGGGGGCGGGTACGCTCGCTAGCAATATCGCTGCGTGTGACGGGGCCTTTAGTCAATAAGTCAATCATTGAATTACAAGGTAGCTACCTCTCCAGGTGGCACTAGTGACAATCTTTCCTTCCAGGAGATAGCTGAGTAACCAAGTCGTGCTTCAAAGCACTTGGATGAATATGCAAAGAGAGCTTTTTTACCTTCTGAAGAAGAACTAATTTACATAGTTTTCCAGGTTGCATAGCCCTTAACGCTCCATAGAAGCTGGATCTCTGCAAGGAGAATCAATTTAATGGATATTGACATGGTCATTAATTAGTAGACACGGGAACATGAGAATCAGGCTGTGTTTTGGGAAGATCTAAGCTTCTCCATTAAAGTGAAGGCGCAGACAACTGCATTTCTACCACTAAAGAATCACATCAGATCATACTGCTGTGATCTAATAGGATCCAAAAATAAAGACATAAGGAGTTTCTTTTGACATTATTTGAACTGTCAAGGTAAAATTTACAGGAACTTTCTGGACAAAATTCCTTCCTCCTTCAGGTGTTTAAAGAGGACCCCCACCAGGACTTTCCTATATAAACTAAAGCCAGTGCTATACTGGTGCTATCATGCTGATTCTATATATACCTGTACATGTGAGATCGGATGTATAGTTTTTGAAATACAGGCAAGTAAAGTTTGTGAAATGCACTGTTACTTGATTGATAGGTGCTGCAGAATATCTAGTAGGTGGGTTGGGTTTTGCTAGTTATTCCCACCCCTGTCTGCCTGCCTGTCCTTCCTCCCACTGTATCTGTTATTACAGGAGGAGGAAGGAGGGAGGAAGGCCAAGCAGACAGAGGTGGGAATAACTAGCAAAACTTGACCCACCTACTAGATATTCTGGAGCACCTATAAATCAAGTAAGAGTGAATTTCACAAACTTTACGTCTCTGTATTTCATAGAGTATACATCCGATCTCACAACTACAGGTATGTATAGAATCAGCATGATAGCACCAGTATAGCACTGGCTTTAGTTTATATATGAAATCCTGGTGGTTGGTCCTCTTTAAATGGGAAACTAGGTTACAATATGCTGCCACCTACTTATCGCATAGTCTGAAAAATGGGGGACTGTAACCCGAAATACTGCTTCATGCAGAGTGTGGGCAGAAGACTGTCAATCAATGATGAGGGTGGGAATAAAGCGTTCATCAGTGATTTTATCCTTTAAACTACAACACAAAGTCCAGTAAGTGACCAGGCTCTGGAATCCATCTCTATTTTATACAGGAAAGGAGGCATAAACTTGTTGGCAAAATCCCTTTAAGAACTAAAACCTCCTCCAACATCCCAAAAATCTGTGAAAGGTGAAGGATGGTGTTCCTCGGTGCTTGCAAGATATATGCACTCTGATCAGCGACACATGCGACATTGGTGTGGCATCTCCACATTTATGGCCACCTTTGGAATAGATGCCCCCACTGCTCCAGCCACAGGCAAGTCATTCCACTGTTTAGGCTCTGAAACAAACACATTATTTATGAGGTGCCGCCAATATGTTCCAGACTGAAGCAATCCATGTGTGTTCATTTTTTAGACGAGTATGGCTGTGTTCAATATGTTGCAGAGTGATGTGCCATAACATCCCGTCACTTACTGCATAATGAGGAGATAAAAGTGGCGACGTGCTCCAGTCTAAATCATCTTTTATGATTACGACCGCTGGCTGTAGGCTGGTCCATGCTATAATTCAGCACCCATCTGTAGGGTTTTCTTTATGCCGCACATTGTAAGGCAAGTGTCAAAGCTAACAGTATAAATGCTTATTTAATGCAGAGGAATCAGCTAATTGGGTTTGTATCGTGCTTTATTATGGGAGTTTTTCCTCTTGGGATCAATGTATGATGAAAAGCGACTCTAGAATTCGGCAGAACATTCATGAAGTGAGCCTCCATAGATACACATACAAAATATTCAGGATCAGATTCATCAAAGCTTTAAAGGCCAAAATTTGGGGGTAACAAGCTTTGGAAAAGTAGCAAAATTTTGGCACAACATGTACGACTTGTGCGGTTCTCGCGATATTTTTGCCCAGCTCAGATAAAGTTGGCGAAGTTGGTGCAAGATGGGGACGTGGCAACATCCGCTCATCAGTTTCACAACGAGCAGCGGCGTTCCTTATAAGTCCCCAACAGGATTAAGATTTGTGTTGAGGAGCACACAGAGGCGCCTCCTAATGAATCAGGAGCTGCGGACTCCAACACACCCCCTTCATCAAGAGTCGGCGTGAAAAAAAAATCACCAGTATTGATGAATCGGTGTCTCAATCTATTAAAACGAGGTTGTCCATTACTTTGTCCATTCATCAATGTGTGATCGGCCGGGGTCCGACACTCTGCGGCCCCGCTGATCAGCTGTCCTTGGTCTCAGAGGTGGCAGCAGGCAGCCAGAAAAGCTCAGTTTCAGTGTTGCTCCGTCTTGTGAAAGTGGCCACGGCTGAGTACTGCAAATCCACCTCCCATTCAGATCAATAGGAGGTGGATGTGCAGTACCCGCCCGCGGCCACTATAAGAGGACGGAGCAACACTGAAACTGAGCATTTCCAGCTGCCTGCCGCCGCTCCCGGGACTAAAAACAGCTGATCGGTGGGGGTGTGGAGTGTCAAACCCTGGATGATCAGACATTGATGACCTATCCTAAGGATATCCCATTAATGTCAAAGTAGTGGACAACCCCTTTAACATTCAGTTACTCGCACCAAAATAGTTAGACTATTAGTTACATGGAGATGCTGTGACACGTGTAGTCAACGCCGAGTCTTGTGATACATTGTGGTGGCACGATCACCGGATTTAGGAAGCTACCGAAACAGACAGTTACCCATCTTCCATACTTGAGGAAATATGACGAAAACAAACTCGCTTCGTGTCCAATGGACCCCATGCGACTAATTAAAGGTTAATTTGGCAAATGTGCTCAGCTATTTTTGACTCTCCCGTAAAAATAAACCCAGAGACAGGCGCATGAGCAACGGCATTCTCCATTCGATGCGGGGACATGCCGGAGCCCAGTTTTCAAGATAGATGCCATTCCAGTGGCAAGAAAAAAGAAAAGAAGGAAAAGAAAAAAGAACATGGCCCACAAATTGTGGCGCTCTTTGTGACAAAAACAATAAAATAAAACAAAACTTCTGAAAAACCTCAATTATTCTCATATGGACCACCCATAAGTTTTGGTAGCCCGCCACATTAGCAAAAATAGCACCTTTAGGTCAAGTATGACGTATTATGAGAATTCTGCCGCACAAATTGTAAAAGACACGTTAATATAATAATTGACGATATGGCAAAACTCTCAACATATAGCAAAGAAACTCTTAAGTGCCACGCGACATTCTATTGTAGACATGTGGAATGACTACCACTAGTGGTACAAGACCCCATAATACATACAATGGCCGCCCTTTTATTAGTGATTTGCTACCTCTGTCCACCAAACCCCGTAACCAGATTAGATATTTTTGAATAAATAAGTGCATAGTGGGCAACATTTTCTCCACCCTTAATATATATCAGCATACACTTTTTGCTTTTAATCCACATTGCGTTTTTCCTTTTTCTACGACGTCATTTACACAACATTTAAGGAGCCAAAGAGCCGGGTTTTATGGCAGCGAGTTTATTTGCATGTATCAGAATCCTTAATCCTATTTGGAGGTGTCAGCGAGGCAGGATGCGAGGCTTGGATAGGAGAAGCCCAATCTGGCTGGCAGATGGATAGGTTGGTTATAGCTACAAAACTATATTTTGCCTGAAGGCACAATTCAGTACACTGTTAAAATGATATTAAGCCTCTGTCAAGCTGAATCATTTGGATCTCCTGTATGGAAAAAGGAAGAAGGAGAGAGCAGAAATACATAAGCATATATTAAAAATGCTGCGAAAGAGCATATACTCCATATACTGCATACACAGATATACAGACGCGTCTACAAGAGACAGATACAAGTATGAAAGCAAGCGCACTACATACATAGAGAAACATACAGATAGTGTACTCGTATGTGCATCATCAAAACAGTCGCACGCCACTATGTCAATTTAAAAAGTGTATTGATGATCTATTCTCACATAGTAAAGCACAATATAGAGATATCTGCATATACACACAGACTACCCAAACATGTGCATTAGAGGGAGAGAATAGACACACACGAACACTCATTGTATACACACACTAAAGACATTCACACATAATACACACACAACCATACATGTTATACACATAGATAAGCACAATACACACTAACAGCCCATACATACACAACATGCATATGAACATAATACACACACAACCATATATGTAATACACATACGTGAGAACAGTATACACTAACAGCACATACATACACAATGTACATATGCAATTAATATACACACACAACCATATACGTAATACACATACATAAGCACAATATAAACTAACACCACATAATACACACACAACCATATATGTTATACACATATATAAGAACAATACACCCTAACAGCACATACATACAGAACATGCATATTCACATAATACACACAACCATACATGTAATACACATAAATAAGCACAATATAAACTTACAGCACATACATAGACAACTTGCACATGCACATCATACACACAAACATATACGTAATATACATACATAAGCACAATATACACTAACAGTACATACATACACAAGATGCATATGCACATTATACACACACAACCATACATGTAATACACATACATAAGCACGATATACACTAACAGCACATACATAGACAACTTGCACATGCACATCATACACACAAACATATACGTAATATACATACATAAGCACAATATACACTAACAGTACATACATACACAAGATGCATATGCACATAATATACACAAGCATATATGTAGTACACATACAAAGCACAATATACACTCACAGCACATACATACTCGTACACAAGATGCATATGCACATAATACACACAAGCATATATGTAGTACACATACATAGCACAATATACACTAACAGCACAAACATACACAAGATGCATATGCACATAATACACAGACAACCATACATGTAATATACATACATAAGCACAATATACACCAACAGCACAAACATACACAATATACACATTATATACACAAACTGACGTTTGCAGCACATTATATATTTACAAAACACACACACACACATATATATATAGAATAATTACACACACAGTTACATGTTAGTGAATAATACACCAACATACAAGTATTTATATACAATGTATGTTACAAACAGAGCACACACGCACACACACACACACGCACACACACACACACACACACACACACACACAGTACCTCTGGATTGTGAGGGTCTTTTATACCTTGGATCTGTGAGTGCTAGAGCAAATTGTGAATGCTAATATAATCACTCTCTCTCCTGAGACATTAGCAAATAATCAAATGAAAAAAACAGGAACATAATTTACTGAGATTCGGGCGACTCTCTATGCAAATTCGACTTGTTATTGCCGCTGCCTCGTTAATCTATCTGAATGCCTTTGACAAACTCCTTTGATTTATTAAGTCATGACAAGTCCAATGTGTGTATATTCTGCTAGATTGACATTATCATTAAGAGTGGGTGGACGGAGAGCACATGAATGGCGGATATTAGAGGCTGGTGTCTGCTGCACAACAGCTGAGCTGCTCCTCTGCACAAAGCCCCTGAGCGCAGGCTCTTCCTATCTCACCAGCCATTCATCATTTCGATGTTAATTGGCCCAGGCTTTAAGCAAATTTTCAACACGATTTAAAGGCCTGATGACACTGATTACTGACCCTCTTCCATACGGTGCCTATTGATTAACCTGACAAAGATGAGGCGCTGGGTGTGCAGGCCTGAGCACCAGAGGGTGGGTGGGGAAATAAAGATATATTCATGTATGAGCTATGTCACAGCATTTATCACCATTTCTCCTAATGCGTGGGTCAAATCCCAAATCTACTACAGCCATTGCTGTGCAGTGTCCTTTATAAATCGTTACTCCATGGAGCACAAATGGGAAGGATGGAAGAATTAGGCCAGATTAGGTTTTGTGCACGCTGCGTCTCAGGATTTTCTGACACATTGGACTTCTGCCACTGTAGTCATAAAGCCAAATATGTTGGCCATTGACCACAATGTACAAAGAATATCTTCATGGTATATTTTATTTTGCAGAGACCCGCTCAATATGCGCCATCCGCTAAGGGTTATGAGCAATGTAGCCATGATGTCACCGCTGCAGCCAGTTAAAGGGGTGGTTCACTACTCTGCAATAGTGACCACATCCCTGTAAAACTGATAGGGAAGGCTTTTTCTAAATACCTTGATCAGTCAATTCTGCCTGTAAGCGGCACTACTGCGATCCGCTCATCCCCATGAAGTGACCTCCCGAGCTGCGTAACCTCTGTGATCCGGTGATGTTACGTTAACTTCCAGTTGACCTGACATCATCACGGCCGGCCCTAGTCTTCCTGAGTGACTGAGCTGTGGGTGGCATTTCAGCGCTCATCACAGCCCAGCGTCACAGCGCAGCATGTCACACGCGCTCTCCTTCACTGCAGAGCGCCGCAAGCAGGAGCGATGCTGGGCTGTGATGAGCGATGAAACTCTGCCCAAAGCCCAGTCACTCAGGAAAACTGGGGCCGACCGCGGTGATGTCAGGTCAACTGGAAGTTGATGTGACAACAGCAGATCCCAGAGGTCACGGAGCCCAGGGGTCACTTCATGGGGACGAGTGGGCCGCAATAGCGCTGCTCAGAGGCAGAATTGGCCGAACCACCGCTTTAAAGACCAATGCAGTGGTAGAGCAGCAAAGCTGGACCCAGGGACTGAGCTCTTGCTGTTGTCATGTATACCAGCCACGGAGGGGAGGAGCATTTTTTTTTTTTTTACAGCAAATCACTCGTCCACTTGGCTGGGTTGTGCATGGTAAACTCTGCTGACAAGTGATGTGTATCCCAAAAAGCGGCTGCTGCTCCAACTGCTGTTCTCACAGTCTTTTGGGTTGAGGACATGGACAAGGAAATGATAAAGGAGGTACAGTAAATTCTGAGTGCTACCGCTAACAAAACGATGGAGGGTAATAGGTAGAAAATCTGAACTTTATTCATGCAACGTGTTTCAGAGTGGAGATTACTCCTTCCTCAGGATGCCTGAAGGATGTAGCAATATCTATCCTCCTTCAGGCATCCTGAGGAAGGAGTAATCTCTAGTCCGAAACGCGTGGCATGAATAAAGTTCAGCTCTTATATTCACCACCCTCCTGTTAGCGGCAGCGCCCAGGATTAGCTGCACCTCCTTCACTCATCAATGATTTACACGGATAGCACTCGTACCAGTGATAGTTTATGGGTCATTCACATCTGTGATATTTCGCGGAACGTGCAGTCCATGGATAATTGGGGAGACGTGTCTGATTTTTATCTGAGCGTTGGATCAAAATCACAAGGCAAGTCTATGGGTCAATGAAGGAAAAAAATAAAATAAATAAAAAATAAAATAATACCGGTAATTATATTATTACTATTATTATTATTATTATTATTATTATTATTAAAAAAAAGGACAAAAATGAGATGTAATTTTCAAGGACTGTCATAGACTTCTATTGAGTGGTGACCTTCGGCACACTCCATAATATACTGGAACTGCAGGTAGGACACAACTTACAAGTCTATGAGAGCCAAAACGAGGCGGTCATAAACTTCTATTGAGTGGAGACCCTTAGCGTACTCCATAATATACTGGAACTGCAGGTAGGTCACAACTCAATACAAGTCTATGTGAGCCAGAACGAGGCTCTCATAGACTTGTATTGAGTGGTGGTGACCTTTGGAGCAGTCCATGAAACAATGGACCTGCCTGTAGGTCACAAAGTGGAAAAGACCCACCACAGCAGCATTGAAACCTACTTAAGCTGGAGAGGTGCTTTAAGTAAGTGACCCCCAGTGATCCTAGCGGAGAGTAATACAGGAATACAATGAAAGTTGCCACCATTTTGTACCTGTAGGATGCCAACAAATGCAAAGAATATAGTATCACAGCGGTGTACCACGCAAAATGTGTTTTTTCTTTTGTTTTCTTTTGTTCTATTATACCGTACCGTTTTTACCCTCTTGCCTCACTTTTTCCCCCCAATAAAAGACAGGGGGGGGTGAAACTTTATGTAACCACCTCAGTCTAAGTGACCCAGACGAAGTGTAGAACGCCGTTACATTAAGAAAAATACACTATTAAGGGAACAATTACGGAAATTTATGTGCAGGTAATTACATAAAATGAGGCTTTAGTTTTTTAACACCGCGGATGTAGGCTTTAATTTTCTGAACCGTACTAAAAATGATTAGTGATCCGGTGGCCGGCGGTTCCAGCGCTGAATCCGGGCGCTAATTATCCTGAATGTTCTCCACTGTATCAAAATAGTAAAATTAATTGTTACCACTTATAAATAATCCACCGATGCCGCGTTCAGCAACCGGCTCCGGCTGCAGATTTGTTTCAATGAGGAATTAAAAAAAAAAAAGAAAAAAAAGCTTGGTAGACGGAAGAGTCTAATTACTTTTATTTAAGGACGGTCTCTAATATACAACGTAAATGAGCTCCTCGAAAAAAAATCCATTATTTATTTATCTGGTTACTATGACTAATAATCCAGAGTGCAAAATTTGTAAGAAACTAGAAAAAAAACAAAACAAAAAAAATAAAAAAAACACTTTACTCCTAGAAATGTGATTAATAAGACAATCCTTAAATGACTCCAGAAATACTGATCTCATTTAAAATAACAATTTTAATCTTTACTATTTAATATTTAAAACCCGTTTTGCCGCGTTCGTTAATATAATTTACTTTCCGCGCCGGTCGAGGGGGATATTTACATCTATAACAATATGAAACGGAAAGTCAACGGGTACAGGAACACTTTGGCTTCAAAAAAAAAAAAAAAAGAAGGTTATTTGAGGAAGGATTAAAATCAGACTTTATACAAACTTTACATATTATAATTAGCTGCCCCCCCTGCTCCAAAAAATAAACAGATAATATAAATGTATTATACAACATATACACTGGTAGTCTCGAAAACCTTAAGTTAAGAAAACAAAATTACAAATATCACACTAATTTATATAAAATCATATCCATGTTTGTGGTTATTAAAAAAAAAAAATCTAGACATTTTAAAAAACCAGATGAAAAAAAACTTTTTTTTTCAAAAATATACCATATTTTTCAGATTATAAGATGCACTTTTCCTCCCAAAAATTTGGGAGACAAATGAGGGGTATGTCTTAAAATCCGAATATAGGTTTACCGGGAGGAGGGGGGGGCGGGGGGAGGCTGTCTGTGCGGCGTCCGGGTGCCTGTGGCTGCGTGCGGGCGGTTGCCTCTGTCCTGGAGGCCGGCTGCCTCTGTGTGGGTGGGCGGGCAGGCTGCTGGCTTCCACTCTATGCGTTTGTTCAGGCGGGTGGCTGTGCGGCAGGTGTCCCAGTGTGTCTGCAGTCCCAGGTTCAAATGACGGCACCGGGAGTCAGCGCGTGCGCAGATGGAGCCCTTAGATGAGAGCTCGATCTGCGCATGCGCTGCTCCAGGCGCTATCATATGAACCGGGTACGCAGACAGATTGGGACACTCACCACACCGGCATGCTCCACCACTCACCCGCCACCGCTGCTGCTGCTGATGCCACTGACCCGCCGTGGCTGCCAGCACAACCTCTGCCTCCTGTGACCCCGCTTCACTACCACTGCTGCCCCCCTCCGGTACAACAACACTGGAGTATAAGATGGACCCCATTTTTATTATTTTTTTTTACCTTTTTTATCTCTAAATTTGGGGAGCATCTTATAAAATGAAAAATACGGTATGTAAACTACATATTACAGTGACTACATTCATGCCAGCCTTTTCATAGATGTGTGGCTTATTTTGGGGGGAGGTCTTATTCTTGGAAAAACATGGTAGCTCATTGAATAACATAGGTCAGAATACAATACCGTTTTTTATCGGATTGCACTTGTATTTATACACAAGTGTGATTGAACCCTTAGAGAACAGCCCTAATACTGGAATGATACACGTCTGTGTGCCCGATCACAGTGCTTCCGCTTCTGACGCAGCCAGTATGGAGGGGTATGGGCATTATAGCAGAGCTCACATCACTGCTAATGTGTTTGCAATGAGACAAGGTTCCACTCTGCTGTACTGTGTTGGTTGTATCCTGGCACAGCTCTGCAGCGGAGCTGCTCCCATTATCAGAGGACAAGTGTTGCCGAAAAACGTTTGCACAGCTGCTGTACTGGGTTTGTTCTCAATCACACAGCTATGCATTGAGATTAGAGCTAAGTATCAGTCATTACAAGTCTCATACTGGTAATGACCCCCCACATATTTAAAGTCTTTGGCGGCAAATTCTCACGGAGATCTGTGTCTGGCCCAAAGATCTCAATAGCTCATTTACATATTGAGAAAAATGTAGACTCCTCTGGATTAAGAAACTAGGTCACAAGTATTAAGGTATCATTTTATTCAGATGTCAATGACCTGCATGGCCATGCAGACGTCTTAGTAGGGTTGATTCTACCGACAGTAGACAGCATATCAAAAGATAACATTGGAGTAGGTCTATGAGCTTGGAACCTCCCTCCCCCCCCAAAAAAAGTCTATACACCAGTGAGTGCGTTAACGAGCCTTTACATGGGTGCCCATACACACTGGATGAAAATCAGGCAAAAATGATGATTTTGTTTGGAGCAACACTCTATTTGTTTGTATCAGACATATTGAGATTTAAACATGCCCAATCCCTTTTACCCACACAAGATCAATGCCTGGCAAACACCTTCACCTTTATGAGAGGAGTCGGGAAGAATAGCACAAGAGCAGCAGAAACTATGGAAACTGAGATACCCTACAATTTTTTAAATTCACTTTTTTTCTCTATCTCGTTCCGTTTTCGAGATAAAAATGCTAAATCCTTTGTTTTCCACCAGGTGGCGCTATAGGTGGTTTCATTGCGTAGTGCATGGCTACTTTACTATACCTAGACACCACTTCTATGTCTATAGCTGCCGCTGTTCTCAAGTTAATGGCGATGGATAGGATATGGGTGGACACACTGTATTCTAGGAAGGGCCACATATATACCAAGATGAGGGGGGACATAAATACCAAGAAGGGGACAAAATAGGGAGATATTACCCCTATCCACCCCCCCATAACAGTGTGTCATGACCATACTTTTTTTTTTTTGCTTTAATTTTTTTTCCCCTATTTTCCTCCTCTAAAGCCTAAGTGCGTCTCATAGTTTGAAAAATACAGGATACAAATGGAGTAAGTAGGATTCTTTATTTTCTTGTGCTCTGTGTCACAGTTTGTTTATACAATACATTAAAATATAGACTATGTGTCCAGTTCTACTCTTTATTGAAAACTGTTCCTGTTGATAGAGAATGTATATATTGTAACTGTTCTTATCTACATGTTTGGGTTTTTTTTGAACACTCTATGAAAACACGATAAAAGACTTAGATTATATATACGGGCTTTTTATATATATATATATATATATATATATATATATATTTATTTTTTCCTTTATTTTTTTATTTTTTTTTAAACTTACACAAGCTGAAAATACTGGCAGAACAGATGACGGGGCATCAAATCTCGAAATGTACCCCACCACCCTTTACAGAGGAGCTGAAAAAAAATATATTATTCTTCCTTGGCAACGCAACCCGTCCGGAGGGTCTGACTACTGTGCACTTCAATGGAATGACAGGCGGCTAATCCAGAAAATATCAGCCTCCGGTAACACAACTGTACCTTTAATATCTTCAGTTCTGAGACCCCCAGAAACACATATGCGTGTGATGATATTAGCAGCTACTTTATGAGATGAGTAGGTTTTGTTCTCGGAGTTAATCTACGGTCCCCTTATTGCCCATTACAAAAGCTCTGCACAAAGCAAAACAGCACAGCATGTATTATATGGCCCAGGGATTGGATTTATGGCCCTGCTGCTAAGTGGCACCCTATGTTTAAGCTAAAGCTCCTTGTTTGCTGTCATCACAGCTGCAGTTGCCAAGAACAGTTAAAGTCATGGCATCAAGTTGCAGCAGACAATACTTCCTGGACATTGGCAGGAATCGCACTTTCACAGTCATTTCATTAAAATGTCAGTAATGGGCCGGGGCATTTACTACCAGGGCAACGATGTTCTGTAATTGGAAAGTATCATGCACTGAAAAATAAAACCGCTCTGATGTGTCTGCGCACTTGCCAACATTTGAGAACAATATCCAGAGACACTTTGATTTTGGGCAGGTGAATGCACAGATGAGATGGTGGATCTCGTATCGGAAGACTAAAAATGTCCTTGGGCAACAAATCCTGACTTCTGGGACAAAAAGTTCCACTATTTCTTGCTAAAATTCCCAAAGTAGGCCCTTCTTGCTTCCTGCACTAGCTCCTCACAGTTTAGATAGGGCGTTTTGCACAGACTTGTATCAGAAACCCTGTATGGCAAGAAATGTGGACCCAAATGGTAAAAATCAGATTTTCAATGCTGATGGTCCTAGTGCAAATTTTCATAAATTAATAGTAGGAGCATAGACTGTAATCCTATTGGATAAAAATGTCCCTTCCTCCAAAAAATAGGCCTCATCACACCTCTTTTCTCACCATCATAAACTGTTAAATCATCTGAAATTCACGGCTTACAATAGGCATTATGAGAGGAAACCAATATTCAGATTCACTGAGAGATCAGGTTACATGATGCCTACAGAAATCATCGAGTAGGGGAGGAATATACTAGAGGTTCCCATACAAGATCCATAGATCCTTATGAGTGTAACAGAAACAGCTGCACAGATAATATTGTACATCAGTACTGAGCAGTGTAGCTGTGAATCTAGCACTTGCAACCATCGAGTAGTGTAGCTGTGAACCTAGCACTTGCAATCATCGAGTAGTGTAGCTGTGAACCTAGAACTTGCAACCATCGAGTAGTGTAGCTGTGAACCTAACATTTGCAACCATCGAGCAGTGTAGCTGTGAACCTAACACTTGCAACCATCGAGTAGTGTACTGTGAACCTAACATTTGCAACCATCGAGCAGTGTAGCTGTGAACCTAACATTTGCAACCATCGAGCAGTGTAGCTGTGAACCTAACACTTGCAACCATCGAGTAGTGTACTGTGAACCTAACATTTGCAACCATCGAGCAGTGTAGCTGTGAACCTAACATTTGCAACCATCGAGCAGTGTAGCTGTGAACCTAACACCTGCAACCATCGAGTAGTGTAGCTGTGAACCTAACACTTGCAACCATTGAGTAGTGTAGCTGTGAACCTAATACTTGCAACCATCGAGTAGTGTAGCTGTGAACCTAACACTTGCAACCATCGAATAGTGTAGCTGTGAACCTAACACTTGCAACCATCGAGTAGTGTAGCTGTGAACCTAACACTAGCAACCATTGAGTAGTGTAGCTGTAAACCTAACACTGGCAACCATTGAGTAATGTAGCTGTGAACCTAACATTTGCAACCATCGAGTAGTGTAGCTGTGAACCTAACACTTGCAACCATCGAGTAGTGTAGCTGTGAACCTAACACTTGCAACCATCGAGTAGTGTAGCTGTAAACCTAACACTTGCAACCATCAAGTAGTGTAGCTGTGAACCTAGCACTTGCAATCATCGAGTAGTGTAGCTGTGAACCTAGCACTTGCAATCATCGAGTAGTGTAGCTGTGAACCTAGCACTTGCAATCATCGAGTAGTGTAGCTGTGAACCTAGCACTTGCAATCATCGAGTAGTGTAGCTGTGAACCTAACACTTGCAACCATCGAGTAGTGTAGCTGTGAACCTAGAACTTGCAATCATCGAGTAGTGTAGCTGTGAACCTAACACTTGCAACCATCGAGTAGTGTAGCTGTGGACCTAACACTTGCAACCATCGAGTAGTGTAGCTGTGAACCTAGAACTTGCTACCATCGAGTAGTGTAGCTGTGAATCTAGCATTTGCAACCATTGAGTAGTGTAGCTGTGAACCTAGCACTTGCAATCATCACTGTGTCTCTCTGACTTTTGCTCCCTTCACTTTTGGCTCTCCACAAGCCATCAAAAAGATTGTCCGGTTCCGACAACAGGCACAACAATCCATCACCTCTCTTCCCTAGGGGCTGTACTGCCGTACCCCAGAGCTGCCACAAAACAGTGTGCAGCGCTGCATGGTTCCTCTCTTTACCATGTTTACATTCGACTGGCAATGAGGCGGTAATAACCGATTGCTGTGGTGTCGGCTCTCCTGTAATCTGATCCTGATGCCCTATCCCATAGATAGGTCATTAATGTAAAAGCAAGGGACAGTCCCTTTAAGTTAAAGAAACTCCCGACCCTCTAAATACTTAGGAGTCCCCCTAAAAATGCTTATTTTGCGGTGTGGATTTGCTAATCCCAACCCTACTTCAAATCCGGCTTGCAGAACCGGCCACCAAAAAACAGAACTGTTGGAAAGTATACAATTAAAGGGAATCTGTCAGCAGGTTTTTGCTACCTCATCTGAGATCAGCATGATGTAGGGAAAGAGACACTGAATCCAACAATGTATCACTTAGATTACTGGGTGCAGCCATTCTGACACAATCAGAATTTTTAGGTTTAGTCATGTAGCAGAGTTCGGGGGGTTGCCCCTGCCCACTCCAGGCTCAGTATAGAGATTATACATTAACAGTGAGGTGTCAATCACAGCAGGGGGTGTGCGGGACTAATGTGCACATGAGTTTCTAGTCCTGTAATGGTAAGGGTCCTGCTTCTTAAACATACATAGCAAAAACAAAACATCAACTGTGACAAAACAGCCATGGCTGAACGCTCTGTGGTAACCCTTGCAGCATGCTGGCTTCAGCTTACACAGCAAAAACCTGCTGACAGATTCCTTTTAAAAGTGAACCAACCACCAGGATTTTGCTATATGAAGTAAAGGCAGGAGGAGGCATATACAAGGATCTGACCTATAAAGGCACGCCCCTGATGCACAAGTCAATCAAAGTACAGTGCATTTATGCAACTTTGATTAAAGATATTTCAGCAACCAAGCATCCGATCTTTCAACAAAAGCTATGCCTGGATTTCGCATCCTAGTGCCAGTATGGCATTGCCTTTACTTCATATACCAAAATCCTGGTGGTTGGTTCCCTTTAAATAATAACTACAAAAACATTTTTGCAAACTCTTTTTGGAAAGGGGTGATGTTGGACTTGTGTTTTTTAGCAGTAGGATTATTATAGGATCAATCTCAGTATCCTCATACTAGCTAGAAGGAATATTGTTATAGAAAATCAATTTTTTGGCTTAAAGGGAACCTGTCAAGTGCAATATGCATCCTTAACAATGAGCAGTCCTGGGTGGATATTGCTAATCCCTGCCTAACCGTCCCTGTATACACTAGCAATAGATAAAGGGATCTTTAAAAAAAAGTATTTCGAAATATCTTTTATCTTATGCTAATGAGTGTGGGGACTAGTCCCAAGGGTGTTATATCCCCAAATTAGCCGCTCTCTTAGCATGTTGGTATGCCCACAGGGGTGTACTAACCTGCAAATCAATTCAGCATCACCAGTGGTGTTGTGCGTACCTGTGTTTGCTGTGACCGAGCATCTGAATGCCCGGCACTTCCGGTCATGCGCAGTAGATCTCTCTGAAGCCGGGACGTGTACACCCGGCTTCATACTGCGCGTGACCGGAAGTGCCCGGCATTCAGAAGCGCGGTCACAGCAGACACAGGTACGCACAGCACCGCTGGTGATGCTGAATTGAATAGCATGTTAGTACACCCCTGTGAGCGTGCTAACATGCTAAGAAGGAGGACTAGTCGGGGGAACTAATGCCCTTGCGACTAGTCCCTGCGCTCATTGCCATATCATAAAGGATCTTTAGAAATACTTTTTCTAAAGATCCCTTTATCTATGCTACACAGTGTGCAAAATTAGGAAAGTTGTATTTTAGAGGATTTTTTTTATTATTGATCAACAACTATGTTCTCAATCAACCCAAAAGACTCATAAATATCAAAGCTTCATATTTTTGGAAGTTAGAGTGGGTTTTTTTTTAGATTTGGCTATCTTAGAAGGATATTTGTTTGTGCAGGTAACTATTTCTGTGCAGAATTATTAGGCAACTTAATAAAAAAAACAAATATAATAATGTCATCAATGGAATGCTCTTTGTATAAGAGCAGATTGTAAAAGAAATTCGGCTAAAATTCAATAAAAAGATGTTTAAAAAAAACAAAAAAAACAAATATATTCCCATCTCACTTGTTTATTTTGCCCAGGTAAATCAATATAACTGTACAAAATTTAGAAATAAACATTTCTGACATGCAAAAACAACCCCCAAAAAATTAATGACCAATATAGCCACCTTTCTTTATGATGACACTCAGCAGCCTACCATCCATAGATTCGGTCAGTTACTTGATCTGTTTACGATCAACATTGTGTGAAGCAGCCACCAAAACCTCCCAGACACTGTTCCGAGAGGTGTACTGTTTTCCCTCCCTGTAGATCTTACATTTTATGAGGGACCACAGGTTCTCTATGAGGTTCAGATCAGGTGAACAAGGGGAGCCATGTCATTATTTTTTCATCTTTTAGACCTTTACTGTCTAGCCACGCTGTGCAGTAGTTGGATGCATGTGATGGTGCATTGTCCTGCATAAAAATAATGTTTTTCTTCAACGATACCGACTTTTTCTTGTACCACTGCTTGAAGAAGTTGTCTTCCAGAAACTGGCAGTAGGTCTGGGAGTTGAGCTTCACTCCATCCTCAACCCGAAAAGGTCCCACAAGTTCATCTAGATGATACCAGCCCATACCAGTACCCCACCTCCACTTTTCTGGCGTCTGAGTCGGAGTGGAGCTCTCTGCCCTTTACTGATCCAGTCTCTGGCCCATCCATCTGGCCCACCAAAAGTCACTTTCATTTCATCAGTCCATAAAACCTTTGAAAAATCAGTCTTAAGATATTTCTTGGCCCAGTCTTGACGTTTTATCTTATGTTTCTTATTCAGAGGTGGTGGTTTTTCAGCCTTCCTTACCTTGGCCATGTCCATGAGTATGGCACACCTTGGGATTTTTGATACTTCAGTAACGTTGCAGCTCTGAAATATGACCAAACTGGAGGCAAATGGCATCTTGGCATCTTCACGCTTGATTTTCCTCAATTCATGGGCAGTTATTTTGCGCCTTTTTTGCCCAACACGCTTTTTGCGACCCTGTTGGCTATTTGCCATGAAACGCTTGATTGTTCGGTGATCACGCTTCAAATGCTTGGCAATTTCAAGACTGCTGCATCCCTCTGCAAGACATCTCACAATTTTGGACTTTTCAGAGGCCGTCAAATCTCTCTTCTGACCCATTTTGCCAAAGGAAAGGAAGTTGCCTAATAATTAAGTACACCTTATATAGGGTGTTGATATCATTACACCACACCCCTCCTCATTACAGAGATGCACATCACCTGATTTACTTAATTGGTAATTGGCTCTCAAGCCTATACAGCTTGGAGTAGGACAACATGTATAACAAGTATCATGTGATCAAAATACTCATTTGCCTAATAATTCTGCACACAGTGTAGTGTATACAGGGACGGTTAGGCAGTGATTAGCAATATGCACCCAGAACTGCTGTTGGTTCTGGGTGCATTTTGGATCTGACAAAGTCACTTTAAGACCCAAGCAAAAGATCCCGATTCCCCAAAGAATGGCTTTCTCTACATTAAGCCGAGTGATTATCTGCAGAGGAGGGAGGTAAAGATTATACTCATAATATACTAATAATGTAAATATCTAAAAAATGAGCAAATCAAAGCCCCATAAAGTACTGTAGTTACAGCAAGCCATTGATTAGTCTTTGGCTAAGCCGGAATAGACGATGACACCATCAATCTGCTTTTAATGCTGGGGGATAATAAGATACATTACGGAGAAGCTCCTTGATAACCACCGAGACGTTGGTGGAGATTTCTTTAGAGAAAGGAAAAAAAAAAAAGCCAGTATAATTTAGTTAACTTTCAGAATAGAGAGGGGAGAATTTATTTAAATGCTCATTTCTTCCCCCCTAAAGTGAATGCATTTTCCCTCACCAAGACATTCAGGGCAGTGACCCAGCAAATGCATTGAGAAAGTAATCTTCCATCTCAGTGCCACATCACAATTCCTGCTCAGTATTCTCCGTGAGATATTTCAATCAGCTCTATGTGTAAGTGACAGCGCAGCCCATTGCTGGGTTAATTAAACACTTGACTTTAACACCCTCCCCATCATTAAGCGGATAAAAACAGATAATTCAGCCTGCTCCTCATCTGCGGGGTACACAACACACATGTCAGAATTAGGTGAGTCCCGGCCTCCCGGGAGGTTTGCCGGGAGTTAATCAGTTTAAATCTTATCTGGTTTATCAATTATTCTATTGATTAAAGCGAGATGATTACACACAAGTCAGGTTGCCACATGGGATGGATGTCAGCAATCCGAGGGACAACAAATCAGAAATGGTCTCGAGTGATTGAAACATGTAATAAGGTAATAACCTTTGATAATAGCGTGCCGCCGGATTACCCTCCGTATATGTAACCGTTGTGATTAGTAAAAATTAACTCGGTAATAATTCAGACTCCGCGCGGCAGTCTGCTGACATTTTACAGAGGGGAAATATAATTTTAGGTGAAGGATATCTACTCTGATGTTGGCATCAGTGATTTTGCTAGTTTATATGTAAATTGAGCTATTACAAAGTGTACGGTGATATATGTAATCCTCGCATGTTCGCCGAGGACTAATCACGTAGCCGCACTTTATGGGACGGAACTGACAAAAGCAACCGGGATCGGGATTTTTCACGTTTCAGGCGTTGGGGGGCGTACGGGATCAAGCGTTCTTCTGCGCTAAAGGAATAGTCACAGGGAGACCGGTGCGGAGTCATACTTTCGCTACGGATTCAATTGGGAAAGGTTTAATGACACCGTAAAGGTAAGGCGCAATGTGGTATTTACGGTCAACCTTGGCGGCCGTGCTGTTCGGCAGGTGAAAAACCTGTTCCCCTGCGAAAATCAAATAATTGCTTAATAAGAAATTTGAAAAACACAGCGGTGTTCGATCAAGACATGAAAGCCACATCTGGACTTCCCTTAATTAATGAGTTATCCTAAGCTAGGCCATCAATAGTAATATCAGATTGGTGGGGGAGCAATACCTGGTACCCCTGCCGATCAGTTGTCAACTTCCGGCCACTGGCACAGAGATCAGTTACAAAGCGGAATGGCACAGATCCGTCAACTTTATAGTGGCCGCGATGAAGTACTGCGCATCCGTCCCTATTTGCATGATGAGTATGGATCCACAGCTTCCCACGTGGGCCACTATATAGTTGACAGAGCTAGACCATTCCACTCCACAACTGATCACATTGGCCATAAGTACAGCTGATCAGTGTGGGTGCCGGATTTTGCAACCCGAATGACATGACATTGATGACCAAATCTAAGGATAGGCCATCAATATTAAGTACTGGACTACCCCTATAATAAATCTATCAGTGCTGGATTATGCATTTGGCATATTTTAGACACTTTTGCCTAAGATTATATATAACCATCAGTTGAGTTTGGTTTGTCCAACATTTTGAAGCAATGTGGTGCATCCCAAGCCACATCCCTTTTCGACATACTATGCACTTTTTAGAAAAAGGCGCAAGAAAACTCATCTAAAATAAATCAATAAATGTGGTGTCAAGTTTTGTGATATAATACACAGCATAAAAATAGCCAGTTCATTATTCCTGCTTCCACCTTATCGACTTAGGCCGGTTTCACACATCCGGCTTTTCGCTTGTTTGCCGGATCCGGCGCTCTCCCGTACAGACAATACAGTACAGTGACAGCGCTGTAACTTCCGGGTCACATGCGCCGGTCACATGACAGCATGTGACCGGCGCTTGTTGCGCTGTCACTGTACTGTAGTCACTGTATGGGAGAGCGCCGGATCCGGCAAACAAGCGAAAAGCCGGATGTGTGAAACCGGCCTTAACAGTTAAAAGTAAGGATCTGAGCAACTTTAACAAAGACTTGGGTGCCTATGGCTCATTAATATGCATTAGTGATGGAGGTTAATCCAGAGCTTCTAATCCCACAGAAGAGCTTTTAACCCTCCGTCACATACAATAGGCCTGACAGGCAAATCTCTTTTACTTTCATTTCTCCTTCCTCACCAGATTGTGAGGAAATCCTTTCCCTCCAGGTCTCCTGTCTCTAGCAGCTCTGTGAAACATCATAGCACAGTTGGATTGCAGAGCTTCAGGAGGACAGATATAACTGCGCTAATCTCTCAGGCTCATTGTATGTGAACACACTCAATAAAGGTTGGTATTTTATGTTTTTATTCATCACATGCTCTGCAAGTGTAATTTTTCTGGGGAAACTTCAGGATCTAATTCTGATTGAATATGTGTTTAATAGTACTTAAGGTACCTTAAAATTAAGTTTGTTTCCATAAATTTTCTTTGTAGAGTTTTTTGACAGAGTCGAACTGGGGACTATTTGGCGGGAGTTTTGAAATGTTTGTATTTCAGAGTTATTAGTTTTATGTTAAGTAAATGGGGTTTTTTGCACCTGATTATGTGTAGTCTCTTTTATTACATCCCTATGAAGGTCACTGATCACTTTTAGAGCACTGAAATTGCAAACATTAGATATTATAGGTATTTTGCTAGCCTGCGCCTGACAGTCACAGTGTATGTGAACGCGTTAGAATCGATATTGTATGTGACGGAGGATTAAAAACACAGTGAATAGGGCTGTGTAGCCAAAGATGGATCAGAGTGCCCATGCTAAACCACACCGACTGTGAAAGTTACTGTATTGGCCACTTGAGCATCAGAGAACTAACAGAGTTACAGCCATGGATTGTTATTGAACAGGACCCGCTGCCGTCTCCCCTTAGCCTCCTGATGAACCTCTAAAGGGAGAGGAGAAACGCGTTGAGGCCTGGCAGGCCTGGATTCCTGCTTCTCAGGGAAGTAATTCATCTTTTCTCCCTGTTATACTATATTATATAGAATATGATTGGAGCAACCTTTTCTATTTTGCAGTAATTTGCAGGGGTGTCTGTATCCCATTTTTCTTTCAGCTCCTGGGGTATAATGGGGAGATTATCTGAGCCCCTTGTGATATGACTCTAGGTGACTGTAATATACTTGTGGGGTATACCACCCTGTAACATATGTGGTTGTAAATAACTCTTATGGATCACTACCTTGCATAAAGATAATTTATTAGGAATAGAAGTCTATACGTCTTGTACAGTGCTAGTATCATGAATAGGAATTCCGGGTTGTAGATCAGTAAATTGATACCTTCTTGATCTAAAGAAAACAATACAGGGAAGAGTATTACCATTTGGGAACTCATATATATTGTACTGTGTAAGCACCACTATAGGGCTTTCCATCCCATCCCTATATCAGGGTCAGGGAGAGGGAGAGCCGACGTGGAACGGGGGCGCCCGGTAACTTATGGTGTCATACCCTCCGTTGTTAGGGAGGGATACACTACCCTTATAGGGCTATATTAGTTTCCCTTCCCTTTCCTAAAGTGAGTGTGTATATAAAACTCCTTGGTTATTTACAAGGATATCGTGATCCATTCTCATTTATATGTTTGTGTGTCTGTTTGTGGGTACATTTTAATGAATATTAATAAAAATTGCACATTTTAAAATAGGGTTGAGATTACATGTTAGTCCCTACTTGAGCATCAGAACTGGACCATGAAGCAATGGAAGAAATTGTGCAGGTCTGGTAAATGTTTTTGTTTTTTTTCGCTTACATTATGTGGATTGTATGTACCTTACCTAGAGGAGGAGATGGCACCGAGATGGCATGACAGAAACAAGACAAGCCGGCAGTGGGAGTGTGATGATCTTCACAAAGTTATGCTGGGAAATCTTGGATCCTGACAATCACGTGGATTTTATTTCGATACAAACCACCTCCCTTAACATTGTATAGAAGAAGTATACCCCTTTATGGCAATGGTTTTCTTTAATGGTACTGGTCTCTTTCAGATGGGTAATGTCACTGCTACAAAGCAAAAACTATTCTGGAATAGGAAACGTGATAGTTCATGATGTTGACTCGAAAGCTTCCAAATCTCAATCTGATGAGCTGGAAAAAAAGAAGACTCCTCCATGGGAGGTCCCAACTCATACCTTACAGGAATCAAAGGATACAAAATCTTGGTAAAGATAACACAGGACTAGAGATGAGCAGACCCGTGGAAGTTGGGTTTGGCGGGTTCAGCCGGACTTTCAATAAAGTTGGGTTTGGGACCCGGACTTGACCTGAACCTCAATGGAAGTCACTAATTGGGCAGTTCGGGTCTCCGTCCAAATACAGCCATAAACAGATCCCCTCCGGGGGCGGGTGGGCAAAGTTTTTCCATTTTTTTTTTGTTTGGTGCACACTACATCTGATCACACCGTTGTCACCCCCAGTGTGAGCCCCTCTAACACTGTAAGTGGCTCTCACTGGGCTGAGCTTCAAGTGTACCCAAGCACAGTGATGCTTGCGTGAGTGGATAGCATACGTAAGGACCCGAACTTCAATCTCTTTTTGTTGTAAAGTTTGTGTTTGGTATGAACACCAAACCTCAGAACGCTCGCATCTCTATACATGACACCTGCAGAGGCCTTGGGGTCTATGGCTTGGTATGTTACTCAGGCGTTCTGGTGGTAACAGGAGAAGCTACACAATTCTTGTATAAGCACGTGGCTTTAATCTTATGGTCGATACCGTATGTGTCGGTCATATAAGATCAACCCCATGTCTGACTATATAGTTACTAGCTGTAGCCAGAGCCCTGCCATAAATGCACTTTGCAATTGCAAACAAGATATATAAAGCCCTGGCCGGTAAACCAAGCTTCTCCTGTTCTGCTGTCCCAATGCTGGGTTGCCAACTGTCCAGAAATTCCAGGACAGTCCAAAAAAATACGGCACTTTTTTTTTACCCTGCTTGAAAAAAAATGTACGGTAGGTTGTCCATGATTTTTTTGAAGCTGAAGAAGCTTATACAGATTATTTTAACTAGAATTATCATTTTACAGTTTATAGTGAATGTGGACGATATTCATCTGTAGACCCAGATCACTTATAAAGTGTCCGTACAAAATACTGTCTGTCTGGAATTTTTGTGATAACCCGTAGAGAAACAAATAAAAAGTCAAATCGACAACCCTGTCTGTGTTTTTCTTCCTTTTTTTTTTTTTTTTTTTTTTTAATATCAATCTTGAAAATATAAACAATTAATAAGCACAAATTAGTTGTTTAATGTTAATTGTAAACCATTACGTGATAGGTGCAATGCAATGTATGGATACAGTGCCATAAACCATTATGTGATAGGTGCAATGCAATGTACGGACGCGGTGCCGTAAACCATTGTGTGATAGGTGCAATGCAATGTATGGACACGGTGCCGTAAACCATTATGTGATAGGTCCAATGCAATGTATGGACACGGTACAGTAAACCATTATGTGATAGGTGCAATACAATGTATGGCCACGGTGTAGTAAACCATTATGTAATTGGTGCAATGCAATGTATGGACACGAAGTAGTAAACCATTATGTAATTGGTGCAATGCAATGTATGGACACAATGCCGTAAACCATTATGTGATAGGTGCAATGCAATGTATGGACACAATGCCGTAAACCATTATGTGATAGGTGCAATGCAATGTATGGACACAGTGCTGTAAACCATTATGTGATCGGTGCAATGCAATGTATGGACACGGTGTAGTAAACCATTATGTGATTGGTGCAATACAATGTATGGCCACGGTGTAGTAAACCATTATGTAATTGGTGCAATGCAATGTATGGACACGGTGCCATCGTCCGTAAGTGCCCACACACAATTAGTTTGCCCATAGTAGCCCCCCGCCTCTGCATATATAGCTGCCGCCACTACATAAGGTCATACACAGCATTAAAACAACAAAAAAAAAAGGGAAAAAAAATTCCCGGAGGTAAATATAATGTATTCTATTCCATCTTTAACTAAAAGCAAACAGCGCTGTGGCACGGCGCTAGGCACATGTAAAGCGGGTATAAAGGCCAGACGTTCTTGGAAAGTCTCGCAGTTCTTCATTAGCATGCTGTATTGTGCTCTCACCACTGGAAACAATGAGGGTGCTCGTCCTAATTGTATTCATTTCAAGAGGTTTGTTCTCCGCAGCTGTTTTGTGCTTGCAGTGTATTTTGTGTAATCAGCACATCATCATAAATACTTTGGCTGCATCCCTCGGGGTAGCTGTCAGTGTTTAATTTACAGAACAACCTGGCCAATGTGAATCTGAACACTACAGCAGAACCTCAAAGTTACCATACTGTCAGAGAGGTGGGAGAAGCAAAGTACGTGTCAGATTCATTATCAAAGTCGTCCTTCGACAACACGGGGGCGGGAGACCATAGCCGCCTGGCCCCATAATCAGAAGAATACAGGCTTAGAAAGGGAGAAAATGTCAACGACAATGGCCAACATCTTAATATCCTGACCAGTCTAAGGGTATAAGACAGTTAGCATGAACTAGACCCAGAAAGGTATACTATAATAAAAGAGAAACACAAAAATCTGGTCTCAAAAGATTAAAGGGAACCTGTCATCACTTTTTTGGCCTATAAGCTGCGGCCACCACGACTGGGCTCTTATATACAGCATTCTAACATGTTGTATATAAGAGCCCAGGCCGCTGTGAGAACATAAAAAACACTTTATAATTAGTGATGAGCGAGTACTAAAATGCTCGGGAGCTCGAGGCTCGGGCCGAGCATCTCAAAATACTCGTGTACTCAGCCCGAGCACCGAGCCCAATGTTATCCTATGGGAGACCCGAGTATTATTCTGAAATGATCCCCGGCAGCATGTAGAAACCATAAAACTTTAAATTAAAAAAATAAACGTGCGTGTGTGTGTAAGCGTGCATATATATATATACACGCGGAGTGGAGTGCGGGAGGGGCCGTAGCCGAGCGGGGAAGTGTCGGGCTAAAGGCACGGTCATGCTGTGAGGGCCGACCAATCACTGCAATTCCACAAGTAACAGGGCTGTGGCATTGCAGTGGTCTGCCAGCCAATCCCTGCATAAGGGATGGCTGTAAAAAGAGCGCCAACATGAAGACCACGAGTACAGCACGAGTATCGCGAGATTACTCGGTCCCCGCCGAGTAGCCCGAGTACAGTGATACTCGTGCGAGTACCGAGTAGTAACAAGCATACTCGCTCATCACTATTTATAATACTTACCTAACGGCCATATGGCCGTCTCCGTTCTCCGGTACCAGCGCCTCCTCTTTCGGCCATCTTCGTCCTCTTTCTGATGCCTGTGTGTATGACGCGTCTACATCATACACACTCGCCGGTCCTGCGCAGGTGCACTACAATACTTTGATCTGCTCTGGTCAGGACCTGAATGACGGCGAGTGTGTATGATGTCGGACTAGAGAAAGAGAACACAGATGGCCAAAAGAGGCGGCGCCGGCACCAGACAACGGAGATGCCCATATGGCCAACCGCACGAACGTTCGGTAAGTATTATAAAGTATTTTTCATGTTCTCACGGCGGCCTGGGCTCTTATATACAGCATATTAGAATGGTGTATATAAGAGCCCGGTGGCGGTGGCTGCAGCTTATAGGCCAAAAAAATGATGGCAGGTTCCTTTTAATTGCTGGAAGCACCATAAACGTCTTACGCCACGAGAACATGTTGAGTACTTGGTGACTTTTTTACCTCAGTATTTGTAAGAAAAAAACAGGAGTGGGTAAAAAAAAATGCAGAAGTGGTGCCCATGTTTTTCTATTATACTTTCCTTCTGGTTTTGGCTACAAATACTGAGGTAAAAAACTCACCAAATACTCAACACGTGCCGTGTTTCTATTATACTTCTCCTCTAAGGCCACAAGTACACAATCAGTATTTGGGGACATTTTTACCTCAGTATTTGTAAGGCAAAACCAAGAGGAAAGTGTAATAGAAACACAGGCACCACTTCTCCATTTTTTACCCACTTCTTGTTTTGGCTAGTTACTAAGATAAAAAAAAAGTCACAAAATAAACAACGTGTGCTCTTGTCTCTATTATACTTTTCCTCCTAGGCCATGTGCACACGGTGAGTATTTGGTGAGTTTTTTTTACCTCAGTATTTGTAAGACAAAACCAGGAGGAAAGTATAATAGAAACACGGGCACCACTTCTGCATTTTTTTACCCACTCCTAGTTTTGTCTTAGAAATACTGAGGTAAAAAAACAGTGACACGATACGATACAATACTACACGATACAATACAATATGCATTATTGATCCCGTGGGAAATTATGGTAAATAATCAACGTTTGCTCGTGTTTCTATTATAATTTTCCTCTTAGGCCACATGCACACGTTGAGTATTTGTGGACTCTTTTACCTCAGTGTTTGTAAGGCAAAACCAGGAGGAAAGTAAAATAGAAACACGGGCACCACTTCATCACCACTACATATTTTACCCACTCCTGGTTTTGTCTTACAAATACTGAGGTAAAAAAATTCCCAAATACTCACCATGTGCAAGCGGCCTAAAAGGGAAAGTATAATAGAAACATGGGCACCACTTCTACATTTTTTACCCAATTCTGGTTTTTACTTCCAAATACTGAGGTAAAAAACTCACAAAACACTCAATGTTTGCACATGGCCTTAACAGTTGGAATTGTTGAATCAGCCAAAAACATCCGGCAACTTCAAACCCCACCTTCAATTATAAGCATAAAAAATAACAAGCAAACACATACAAATAGAAAAAGGAGGCATAGTTAAATGGCGAAAAAAAAGGCACTAATAAAAAAAACAGGATGAAAAACACCAACATCTAGTCAAAAAACAGGTACAATTTCAATGATAAATTTGGCTTGAAAACGTTTATGTACCGTATATAAAGAACCAAGGCCATGTGCACATATTCAGTATTTGTTGAGTTTTTTACCTCAGTATTTGTAGCCAAAACCAGGAGTGGGTGATAAATCCAGCAGTGGTGCCCGTGTTTCTATTATACTTTCCTCTGATTGTCCCACTCCTGGTTTTGGTTACAAATGCTGAGGTAAAAAAAATCACCAAATACTAATCGTGGGCACAATGTGTTAAATTACAACTTACACTGATTGCTCACTAGGGGTACCTTTAGAGGGTTTTTTTTATGTGGATTTTCTAGCTGAAAAAAATCCACATCCAAAAAAGTAGCTCTGGGGAGATTTTCCTGGTGTGTGTTTTTGGTCACAGTTTTCAGCTTCTACAGATTCCGGTGGTCAAAGCTTGACCATTTTTGTTTTTCAAGCGGAAACATCTCAAGAATTGGCATGTTGCTTCTTTTCCCACATGAGAAAAACTGTGAACAATATTCGTATTCTCCCATAGAGATAAAATTGAGGCCTATGGAAGAAAGTGTTTGAAAAGTTTTTTCCTGTTCATCTTGGAGCAAAATATGCTCAAAAACCCATGACAAGAAAATCCCTAAGGATATGTGCACAAGTGGGGGTTTTTTTTGTTTGTTTGTTTTTTTTTTTTAAAACCACTAACTAAAAACAAAAAAATGAATATAGAAATTTCTATACTGAACAAAATTATAAAAATGCAAACATTTGCTTTTCCTCCAATTCCTCCTCGCATTATCGGCTCACATTGGCAGTACAGCAGAGCAGAGTGTCATGCGAGTATCCCTGCGACTGAGGTCCGACTGTGCGAGCGGACCTCAGCTGCGGAGGGGAGGGTCCTTTGCCGACTATTGTGATTCTCGCTCTGCACTCGTGGTACACCGGTATACCGCGAGTGCAGTGCGATTTTTCTCTCGCCCCATACACTTGAATGGGTGTGAGAGAAAGAGTCTCGCATTACAGTCTCAGCATTCTGCGAATGTTTTCTCGGTCCGATTAGGGCTGAGAAAATAATCGCTCATGTGCGCTGACACACAGGCTAGAATTGGTCCGAGTGGAAAGCGATGTTTTATCGCACTCCACTGGCACCATTTTTCTCGCCGTGTGGCTTAGGCCTTAGGCTATATGCGCACGTACATGCTGAAATTTCTGCAGTGATTTGGCAGCACATATATGCTGCAAATCGATGCAGAAACACTGCATAATAGATGCAGTGTGTTTGCAGCACAGATGCCGATTTCATGCACTCTGGATGCTGCCTCTCCCATTGACAGAGTGGAAGCAGTATCCAAAGCGCATGAAAAAAGTGACATGCCGCATTTTTAAACGCAGTGATTTTGTCAATTTTTGACACTCAAATCGCTGCGTTCAAAAAAGCATCGTGCGCATGGATTATGCACAATCTTGATAGATTGTGCAAGGGACGCAGTACACATACGCCTACGCTGCAGTGCTGGAGGCAGCGTAAATGTATGAAATTACGCTACGTGTGCACATAGCCTTAGGCCCCTTTCACACGTCAGTGATTCTGGTACGTATGTTGCAGTTTTTATACGTACCAGAATCACAGCCATAAGCAGACCCAATAAAATCATTGGGTTGCGCACACATCAGTGATTTTTCACTGACAGTGTCTCTGTGCAGCGTACACGTGTGCCGTGATTTCCGCACGGAGACATGTCCGTTTTTTTCTGGAATTACTGATGTCCCACGGACCACACTATGGTGTGAGCCTTGAAACATGTACCAAAAAAACAGGGACATTGAAAATAAAAAGCTTTTAATACTCACCTTCTCCAGAGATGCTGTCTTCAGCCTCTGCTGCCTCCTCCTTCCAACCCAGAAGTTGCTGCAGCGAGGGTCAGCGGCGGCCGGATACACATCAGAGCCAAAAAGTTCAGCACCACGGACAGCAGGAGCGGGGACAGGCGAGTTTAATTCCATGTGCTATCATGGATGATGGACATGGATCACGAATAGCACATGGATAACCCACATGTGCCGTGATTCAGGGCACACGGAGGGACATATGCGTTTTTTAAAAATCAGTGAAGAAAGTCTGTTTTTCACTGACGTGTGAAAGAAGCCTTAGTGAGCATTTCTGCTTTGCCAAAATAATCTATCCACCTCACAGGTGTGACATATCAAGATGCTGATTAGACAGCGTGATTATTGCACAGGTGTGCCTTAGGCTGGCCACAATAAAAAGCCTCTATACAATTTGCAGTTTTACAGTATTGCTGTTGTATACGCTGATCCAGAGCATCCCAAACATGCTCAATAGGCGACATGCCTGGAGAGTATGCCGACCATGCAAGAACTGGGATTTTTTAAGCTTCCAGAAATTGTGTACAGATCCTTGCACCATTGGGTCGGGCATTATCAACTGCAACATTAAGTGTAACCCCACTCTTCCCCCCCCCCCCGCCTTTTTTTATCCAAATTTCTGGAGCAGAAAAAAAAATGCAGTTTTTTACCGAAGCAGCAGCATGAATTGGATTTCTAAAGTCTCATTCCCATGTTCCATTTTTTCCTGGCTTTTTTGATTAGTCGTGTGTAAAAAAAAAAACAAAAAAAAAAAAACCAGAAAATAAACAAACAAAAAAAACCAAAAAGCTGTATATTATTTTTTTCAACATTTCTACTGCATTTAGGCAGAGCAGCAAAATGATATACACATGGTCGGGGAAAAAAATGCAACAAAAAATGAGTGTGAACAAAACTTTAAGGGATGTTCTTCAAATTTTTCAAGTTGATTCAGGCATGAATCCCTTTGAGAAAAGCATAAATTCACCTTAAATAAGCTTCCTATCAGTGGAAAACTTTCCCTATAGTGCAAATGGAGCATTTTTTTTTCCAGTTTTGGGGGGAGGGGGGGGATGTTGTCAACTTGGGGCATCTCGATGGAAAATTTCCTAAATTTGCCTATTGAATGCAGTAAAGGCAAAAAAAAAAAAAAAGAAGGTGCGCTCGTAAAAAAAAAACACAACATTGACATTGTTTCCAAGTAATTTATCAAGTCACATCACAAAACCGTTTAGACACAAAAATGAAAAAAACAAGAAAAACCACAATGTAGATGGAAATTTACCAAACATTTCTGTATTAGTTAAATAACAAACACTCTACAGATTTTTGTGTTAACTTTTTCAGAATTGAGTTTTACACTTTGAGGATGTGCTCCTCTCACAAAACATTACTTTAGACGGTCTGTGGTTCTTAAAATACTAGCTTACCTCTCTTGTATAGATTGTATTTAAAGAGACACTGTCACCGGGTTTTTGTTTTTTTTCTAGGAGGAGATGATGTAGGGACAGAGACCTCGATTTCCACGATATGTCCCTTACTGGGCTGCTTGCTGTAATTTAGATACAATCACTGCTGCAGCTCTGCTAATTTCTCAATGCTGAGCTCTGGAGAACCCGCCGCCATCATTGTGGGGCTTTAAAAAAAAAAACAATAACAAAGTCTAATACTAAAAAAGCATACACACGTGGTCAAACATGTTGGTACCACTCATTTAACCCCTTCACGACTGGCCGATTTCTCGCTTTCCGTTTTTTTTTCTGCCATTCTTCTTCCGAGAGACGTAACTTTATGATTTTTCAGTCAATATGGTCATGTGAGGGCTCATTTTTTGGCGGAACGAGCTGTATAAGTTTTACCATATAGTGTACTGGAAAACGGCAAAAAAATTCCAAATGCGGACAAATTGCAAAAGAAGTGTGATTGCACTATTGTTTTTGAGATATTTTATTCACTGTGTTCACTACATGGTAAAACTGATGTGTCGTTGTGAGGGGTTAAAAAAAATCAGAAGTTTGTCCGAAAAAAGTGGCGCACGTTTTACGCCATATTCCGTGACCCATAACATTCTCATGTTTCGGGACCTATGGTTCAGTGACGGCTTATTTTTTGCATCTCAGGCTGCCGTTTTTAACGGTACCATTTTTGCGCAGAAGCTACGCTTTTATCGCCTGTTATTGCGTTTTGCGCAAAATTCGTGGCGAACAAAACGTAATTTTGGCGTTTGGAATTTATTGCCGCTACGCTGTTTACTGATCAGATTAATTTATTTTATATTTTGATAGATCGGGCGTTTCTGAATGCGGCGATACCAAATATGGGTATATATATATTTTTTTTTTTTTTAACCCTTTAATTTTCAATGGGGCGAAAGGGGGGTGATTTGAACTTTTAGGGGTTTTTTATTTTCTTAAAACTTTTTTTTAACTTTTTTTTTTATTTTCTAGTCCCCCTAGGGGGCAATATGGATCAACAATCCGATCACTCTGCCCTATCTGCTGATCACAGCTATACAACTGTAAACATCAGATATGCTCATTTTCTGCATCACCCACCTCCGGGCCGGGTGAAACCGAAAGTAATTCATGTGAGCTACAGGAGTCATCACATGACTCTGTGCTACCATGACAACCATCGGAAGTCACGTGATCACGTCACGTGACTTCCAGTATCGGCCGGTAAGTAAATGTTTACCGTCAATGCCGTTATAATGGTGCTGTCACATATTGACCTCGCCATTTAAGGGGTTAAACGGCATGAGCAGATAACGATTATGCTCGTGCCTAGCAGGTACACATCTCAGCTGTGAAAATCAGCTGAGATGTGCGCCGATCGCTGCAAGCTGCCGGCAGCTGACCGCAGGTAGTAACACTATGACCGCTAGGACATAATATTACTGCCCGCGGTCGTTAAGGGGTTAATGAAAAAACCACAAAAAAAACCACAATGGTCACAGAAATAACTTCAATCTGACAAAAGTAATAATAAATAAAATCTATGAAAATGAACAATTGAAAGTCAGACATTGCTTTTCAACCATGTTTCCACAGAATTTAAAAAAATAAAATAAAATTCATGAAACAGGCCTGGACAGAAATTATGGCACCCTTGAAAATATTGTGACAAAAAAGACATGTTAAATGAAAGTGTGTCCACTAATTAGCATCGCAGGTGTCTACAATCTTGTAATCAGTCAGTGGGCTGTACATAGGGCTACAGATACTCACTGTACAGTTTGGGGACATGGTGTGTACCACACTCAACCTGGACCAGAGGAAGTGAAGGAAAGAGTTGTCTCAGGAGATTAGAAAGAAAATTATAGACAACCATGTTAAAGGTAAAAGGTTATAAAACCATCTCCAAGCAGATTGATGTTCCTGTGACTACAGTTGCACATATTATTCAGAAATTTAAGATCCATGGGACTGTAACCAACCTCCCTGGACGTGGCCGCGGAGGAAATTAATGACAAATCAAAGAGACGGATAAAATGAATGATAACAAAAGACCCCAGAAAAACTTCTAAAAAGATTAAAGGTGCTGTTTCTTATTCATAGGGTATACAGAACACCTAGGTTTCTGTCCAAGATTGGGCTTAGGCTCAATGCGCAATGTGTTAGATGTGGACAAGAGGGGCCTTACTTGATGCATGTAGTGTGGGAATGTGGACACATAGGCAAATTTTGGAAGCAAACCTTGGGACTCATAGAACAGGTGTATAATATCAAGATTCATCCCTCACCCTGTCTTTGTTTGGTGAACCTGTGGGAGGATGGAGTGGATCCGGGTTCCCCGGTAGCCCTGGGTATATCTCGCATCCTATACCAAGCGAGAAAGTTACTAGCGTATCACTGGCTTGATCCCTCGCCTCCGACTATAGTAGAGCTAAAAAATAAATTGAATAATTTACTTCGACTGGAGTGAGGAGTATATCTAAAGAGGAGGGCACTGGGCAAATTCTATCAGATCTGGCGGCCCTGGATGGATGTTCCTGGTCTTCCCTCCAATGCGTTAATACAGGATAGCATACTGGATAATTTGTTGTTATGTTTGCAATAGGGGGGCACCACTGAAGTACTGGGAGCTTGGAAATTCCATATGGTATCGGAGCCTCTGGGGGGCATTGAGAAGAGCAACAGAAATAATTTTGTGTACCGAAAAAAGAGGGAGGGTTAGATATGATTGAGCGGAAAATGTTGTGGAGTGACATGGTCAGAGAATGAGTGTTGAGCAGGACAAACATAGTAGGAAAAACAACTTTTATCCTTAATGACTTTTTGTTATTTTAAAGAAGTTAAGTAGTTCAATTCGTTAGTTTATGGAAAATCAAAATACTATCATAAATGTGTATAAGGAGTAATTGTATAGCTCTGCATAATATGATGGCGTTCAACCTACTATGATAATGTACATTTATGTGATGCAATGATCATTTCTCTGTTTTGTACCCTTGTACCAGTGTTTAATAAAAAAGATCTGATTAAAAAAAAAAGATTAAAAGGTAAACTTCAAGCTCAAGGAATACTAGTCTCAGATCGCAACATCCGTCGTTGTTTGAGCCAAAGTAGACTTCATGGGAGACGACCAAGGAGGACCCCATTGTTGGAAAAAAAAAATCATATAAAAGCCAGACTGGAATTTGCTAAACGACATGTTGACAAGCCATAAAGCTTCTCTAAAGAATGTCCTAGGACAGATGAGACAAAAATGGAACTTTTTGGCAAAGCATAGCAAGAAAAGAACACTGTCCCTACTGTGAAACATGGAGGAGGCTCTGTTATGTTCTGGGGCTGCTTTGCTGCATCTGGTACAGGGTGTATTGTGCCCTGCAAGCTGTGCAGGGTACAATGAATTCTCAAGACTTTTAAGGAATTCTAGTGAGAAATGTGCTGCCCAATGTCAGAAAGCTTGGTCTCAGTCACAGGTCATGGGTCTTGCAACAGGATAATGACCCAAAACACACAGCTAAAAAACACTCAAGAATAGCTAAGAGGAAAAGATTGGACTGTTCTGAAGTGGCCTTCTATGGGCTATGACCTAAATCCTTTTGAGCATCTTTGGAAAGAGCTGAAACATGCCGTCTGGAATAGGCAACCTTCAAACACCAGACAACTGGAGCAGTTTGCTCTTGAGGAGCGGCCAAAAAAATCTGTCGAGAGGAGCAGAAGTCTCATTGACAGTTACAGAAATGGTTTGATTGCAGTGATTGCCTCAAAAGGCTGTGCAACAAAATATTAAGGGACCATCATTTCTGTCCAAGCCTGTTTCAAGAGGGGTTTTTTTTTTGTTTTTTTTATTAAACAATTCAGTGGAAGCAGAAAAGCAGCAATGTCTGACTTTCATTTGTTCATTTTCATAGATTTTTTTTATTATTACTTTTGTCAGATTCAAGTTATTTCTGTGATCATTTGTGGGCTTTTCTTTCATTAAACGAAGGGTACCAACAATTCTGACCACGTATGTAGATATTTAGCAATGGAAATTAATGATCAAATCCATCAATATAAGGTTGCATGTTTGTAGTGTGTGTGTGTGTGTGCATATGTGTGTATATATATATATATATATATATATATATATATATATATATATATATATATATATATATATATATATACAGTGCCTACAAGTAGTATTCAACCCCCTGCAGATTTAGCAGGTTTACACATTCGGAATTAACTTGGCATTGTGACATTTGGACTGTAGATCAGCCTGGAAGTGTGAAATGCACTGCAGCAAAAAAGAATGTTATTTCTTTTTTTTTTTTTTTTTTTAAATTGTGAAAAGTTTATTCAGAGGGTCATTTATTATTCAACCCCTCAAACCACAAGAATTCTGTTTGGTTCCCCTAAAGTATTAAGAAGTATTTCAGGCACAAAGAACAATGAGCTTCACATGTTTGGATTAATTATCTCTTTTTCCAGCCTTTTTTGACTAATTAAGACCCTCCCCAAACTTGTGAACAGCACTCATACTTGGTCAACATGGGAAAGACAAAAGGAGCATTCCAAGGCCATCAGAGACAAGATCGTGGAGGGTCACAAGGCTGGCAAGGGGTACAAAACCCTTTCCAAGGAGTTGGGCCTACCTGTCTCCACTGTTGGGAGCATCATCCGGAAGTGGAAGGCTTATGGAACTACTGTTAGCCTTCCACGGCCTGGACAGCCTTTGAAAGTTTCCACCCGTGCCGAGGCCAGGCTTGTCTGAAGAGTCAAGGCTAACCCAAGGACAACAAGGAAGGAGCTCCGGGAAGATCTCATGGCAGTGGGGACATTGGTTTCAGTCAATACCATAAGTAACGTACTCCACCGCAATGATCTCCGTTCCAGACGATCCCGTAAGGTACCTTTACTTTCAAAGCGTCATGTCAAGGCTCGTCTATAGTTTGCTCATGATCACTTGGAGGACTCTGAGACAGACTGGTTCAAGGTTCTCTGGTCTGATGAGACCAAGATCGAGATCTTTGGTGCCAACCACACACGTGACGTTTGGAGACTGGATGGCACTGCATACGACCCCAAGAATACCATCCCTACAGTCAAGCATGGTGGTGGCAGCATCATGCTGTGGAGCTGTTTCTCAGCCAAGGGGCCTGGCCATCTGGTCCGCATCCATGGGAAGATGGATAGCACGGCCTACCTGGAGATTTTGGCCAAGAACCTCCGCTCCTCCATTAAGTATCTTAAGATGGGTCGTCATTTCATCTTCCAACAAGACAACGACCCAAAGCACACAGCCAAGAAAACCAAGGCCTGGTTCAAGAGGGAAAAAATCAAGGTGCTGCAGTGGCCTAGTCAGTCTCCTGACCTTAACCCAATTGAAAACTTGTGGAAGGAGCTCAAGATTAAAGTACACATGAGACACCCAAAGAACCTAGATAACTTGGAGAAGATCTGCATGGAGGAGTGGGCCAAGATAACTCCAGAGACCTGTGCCGGCCTGATCAGGTCTTATAAAAGACGATTATTAGCTGTAATTGCAAACAAGGGTTATTCCACAAAATATTAAACCTAGGGGTTGAATAATAATTGACCCACACTTTTATGTTGAAAATGTATTAAAATTTAACTGAGCAACATAACTTGTTGGTTTGTTTGGTTTATGCATCTGTTAATAAATCCTGCTCTTGTTTGAAGTTTGCAGGCTCTAACTTATTTGCATCTTATCAAACCTGCTAAATCTGCAGGGGGTTGAATACTACTTGTAGGCACTGTATATATATAATTATTTTTTTTTTGGCAGTATGTATTTCTCACACTGATATATTGTATAGACGAGGCAGACGGTACTGGAATTATATTAAATGCTTCATATCCAAGATAATTTTATTATAGACCTAAATGAGATCAAATAAAGAATAGCTCATGTTACTAATTACCAGGTTTTTATCATGTTTTAACCTTTATTTTCACAAAAGTGAAGCAAACGCGGCTCATTTGTATCAGAGCAAAAATGCTTGGATTGACTGTGACAGAAGAATAGATAGTCTGTGCCTGACCATCGAGGAAACCTTTAGTTGATGACACCATGAGCTTAGCTTCTGGACTACTATGAATATCTAGCTTATGAGCTAATCAAACAAGTATAAAGCAACTTTACCACTTAAAAAGGGCTTATCCAAAGCAACTACTGGTATATATGCTCCCCATCCTGATAGATATGTCCCCCATTCTGGTAGATGATGTTCTTCATCCTGGTATATATGTCCCCCATCCCGGTATATGCATTCTCCGTCCTGGAATATATGCCTCCCGTTAAGACGCAATGTATAAAAGATTCTACTCACCTTCCCTCCACTCACTGGAAGTACGTCGTCGTCTTCTGATGCCAGCAACTGACTTTAGCGTGTAAGTATCAGGCTGCACATGATGGCACTGCCATGCGC